>NC_081561.1:148999732-149182842 GCF_022355385.1 Mustela nigripes | reverse complement strand
AGGGAGATGCGCAGCCGCCGCGGCAACCCAGAGACCCAACTTCAAAGTGCGTTTCCTCAAACCACGACGGGAGAAAGGAACGGCAGAGGGTCCTGTGTTTAGATGTCACATGAGCCCAGATGACAGTTCTGGCCTCTGCTCACATGTTTCAACAGTGAATCACATTTGAAAGAAGGATTTGCCAGTGCGCTCTCATCACCGAGGACTGAAATGCTCGCATGTGGACGGGAGCCTGCGACCACAGGCTGATCCCCAGGGGGAAGCACACGGAGCGGGACGGGTTGTTCACGGTCCCCAGGGGGTGCACACGGGGGCGGGGGTGTCGACGTGTTCCCCACGGCGTGCACAGCCCATGCTCTGGTGGTCTCTGTGGTGCTGTCTTCGGGTCCTCCGCAGCTACTACATGCTTTGCTAAGAGACCCTTTGGCTTGAGGCGACCCCGGGGCAGAGGGATCTGCAGGCCTGGACCGGTTCCCTTTCAGAAATCGTCTGTGGACCTTCTGTAGGTCTACAGGACACTTAGTGTAGGTGTAATTCATGGTGGACGTCAGACTCTTCTAGAAGTTCCCGTTTTAAAGTCTCTTTTAAGTTTCTTCTTGATAATTGCTCTGAAATTAGTTCCAGCCCACAGACTGAACTTTCGGAATAAGGTGCTTGTGAGTTGGAACCCACGCTGGTCTCACTGGGGCCCCAGGGCTGCTACAGGCTCTGAATCCCAGGCAAGGCTCCCCGAACGCCGTGCCTTGATGTCATCGGGCCACGACTTCAGGACTCAGCGCCGCTTCAGATCACGGTGTTCTGGAAATGCTTTCTTGAAAATTTTAAGCAATCATCATGACAACAGTGTTTATTTCTAACAAAAATATAGGCCCCTGCCTGCTTCTGGAGCTGATTAGCTGGAGCTCTGTTCGCCACTGAGATGAGATGTTGACTTTGCAAAACCGCTCCGTGGGCTGGAAGCGGTGCCCCAGGTCCCACGGGAAGGCAGTTTCATGAGTCGGGTGTGCGTGCCCCGTGACCAGACCGTGCTGTGCACGCCCAGGGGTCACCTCGGCCTTAGAGCTGCGCTGTAGCCCGGGAGAGGCTACGAGACGGGACTTCCTGAAGAACATTCAGCCGCTGATTTCAGCCCGAAAGTTGCTGCTGTGAAGTCCTTCACCCTCTTCTGCAGGAGGTCGACAGCTCCTTGTATCTAAGATTCTTCAAATGCTTTGTATTCTAAATTCCAGTAAATTCTTCCACTTGCCCTGAAATTAGCAATTAACACAAAATGTTAAGCATGTTCTTTATTGCCTGGGATACTGGATGACTCCGGTCAGCTGACCGCTGAGGGCTCACTGCGCGTGCTCTGTGCCCCTCTGTGCTCCCCGCGGGATGAGGACGTCAGAGCTTCCACCCGACTGGACAAAGACACGTTGGCCTCCTGCTCACAAGGGCCTCACCTTCATGCTCTCGTGTGCTCTGCCACTTCGGGTGGGAAAACTCTGTACGCCTGTCGGTTCAGGGGAAAATTCAGAAACGGGATTTAAATGAGTCCGTGCCGACCCTGGCCACTTTGGAGCGGGATCGAAACGTGTCCTAGGATGACCTTCCCGCTGCCCATGGTTACCCGTCTGCCCACCTTGGCGCGCGAGGAGCAGCCGAGAGTTGGAGGTCAATGCCGGCCGTCTGCGGGCAGAGGCAGTGCACAGCACGAGGTCTCGGCACTCGGGGCTCGCCTCAGCCAGGGATTCGTGCGAGAACTGTCTTCAGGATGCGGCAGCTCCTGCCCCAGGGGACCTGCGAAAGCTCCGCTCTGGTGCGCATGGAAGGCAGGAGGGCGTGGGGCGGGGGCGGCAGGGGTGATGCGTGGTGCCGGTCCCCGTGCTGAGTCTGCCGACACGTGGATAGGTGTGTCCTTCTCCGTGTGCTGGCGTTCGGTTGCCTTAGTCCCCACGTTGTGGTCTGCACCGCACGGGCTTTTGAAGGTTGTATCTGGTATATGATTTTCTTTAGTTGTAAATGATGCTGTCTCTAACATTGGTCTCCTCAATTATCCGCATACGGGATGAGGTGGGATTCTGTGTGATGTGACTTTGGTCACGTTCTGGGCTTGCTCTTTGTGGTTTGTTTTTTGTGGAATTGTTTTGGTTGTTCAGTTGTCCTCTTGGGATTTTCTCCACAGACAGTCGTGTCATCTGCAGAGACAGACTGTTTTCTTCCCCGCAACACGCACATCATTGGGCCTCACTCTTGCCGTATTGGCCGGGAGCGTTCTGTCCCCCACGTTACCTGTGATGCTCGCTGTCGCCATTTTGCCGGCGCTGCGGACTCTTCATTCATCACTTTCGTCACGACGCGTGTTGGCTTTGGCCAAAAGCTTTTTCAGCGTCAGCCGATGTCCTGCAGCTTCCCTGCGGCCTGCGACTGGGGTGGGCTGCACTGTTCTGACGCTGCACAGTGTCACGCGTCCGCGTTGGGAGACCCACGGCACCAAGCGCCACCACCGTGATTGTAACCATTTGAGAAGCTGCCAAAACTATATGGTGGCGGCATTATTTTAGAGTCCCACTAGCAATGTGTAAGGGTCCTGATTTCTCCACATCTTTGCTGACACTTAGTTTTGATTTTTTGGTTACCACTATTCTAGTGGGTGTGAAGTGGCACCTCGTGGTTTGATTTTCATTTCCCTAATGATTGATGGTGTGAGTATCTTCTTGTATGCTTCTTGGCCAAGTCTATGTCTCTAATGTCTTCTGTGGAGAATTTCTACTCAAATCCCTTAGAAAACTCTGTTGAATACTCTTCCCACTGTTAATTGGGTAAGCTGACATTTATTGTTAGACCCTCATCAGATATGTGACCGGCGACTGTTTCCTTTCATCCTGTGGACTGTCCTTTCACTTTTTTTTTTTTAAATTTTATAGTACCCCTTAGCTCAGGAGAGTTATTTTTCTGTAGGATAGAAGGTAGCGGTCTAACCCCCGTGCCTTTTTCACCTGTGGATATACCGTCATTTGATACCGTTTATTGAAAGAACGGTTCTTTTCCTGAATGGGCTTGGAACCCTTGTTAGAGGTCAGCTGACCATGGATTGTGGGTGTGTTTCTGGACACTCAGGTCCACCGCGTTGTTCTTTATGTCTGTCCTATAGCACTGCTGTGCTGACCGGGTTACGTAGCTTTGTAGTCCGTGTGGAGAGTGGGAAGTGTGAGTCTTCCGCTTTGCTTTTCTTCCAGATTGTTTTGGTTATTCAGGGTCTCTTGCATTTCCATATGAGTTTTAGGATCAGATTTTCTTCTTGTATGTACAAAAAGTTTTGATAGGGATTACACTGAATCTCTCATTGAATTTGGGGAGTTTGCCATTATAACAACATTGTTTCCATTTTATGAATATAGGATGACTTTCTGTTATGTAGATCTTATTTAATTTCTCACAACAGTGTTTCATATTTTTTGTTGTAAAAGTCATGCATGTATTTTGCTAAATTAATTCCTGAGTATTTTACTCTTTTCAATGCTATTGTAAATGAAATTATCTTCTTAATTTACCTTGAGAATGTTCACTGCTACTGTGTAGACGTGCAGCTCATCTCAGATGTCGATCTTGAATTCCACACCCTCGCTGCACTGGTTTATTAGTTTTAATGTCACTTTTAATGGAGTTTTTGAAACTATCAATGGATAAGGTCATATCATGTGCAAATAGAGATAGCTTTACTTCTTCCTTTCCATTTTAGATGGCTTTTATTTCTTTTTCTTGTCTAATTGCTCTGGCTGGAACCTCCACTACAGTGTATTATAGAAGTTCTGAAAACAGACATCCTCATCATGTTCCAGATCTTACGGAAAATTTTCAGTTTTTCACCATTAAGTGTGATCTTAGCTGTGGTTTTGTCATAAATGGTAGAGAAAAGTGTCCTCTGTGTCTAGTCTGTTAAATGTTTTTGTTTACATCAAAGGATGTTCCATACTTTAAAATTTTTTTGTATCTGATGAGATGTTTATGTGTTTTTTATTCCATTGTTACGGGGTATTGCATGAACTGACTTTTGTATGGCCTACTAACCTTGAGTTCCTGGGGTCAATCCCACTTAATCATAGTGTATAAGCTTTTTGTATGTTGTTGCGTTCAGTTCCTCTGTATTTTGTTGAGGATTTTTGCATCTGTATCCATAAGGGATATTATTCTCTAATTTTCTTTCCCTGTGACATCGTTGCCTGACTTTTGTCTTAGGGAAATACTGGTCTCACAGAATGAGCTCTTAAGTGTTCTTTCCTCATCTGTTGTGTGAAAAATTTAATAGTGATATTTGTTAGCAGAATTCAGCAGTAAAGCCATCCAGTCCTGAGTTTCTTTGTTGAAGGTCTTAATTATCATCTCCATCATCCTGACACTGACTTCGTCGTCTTAACTGTTACAGAGCTAGTTCTTCGTAAGTCAGTTTTGGTAGTTCATATGTTCATGTGATTGTGTCCGTTTCATGTCCATCCCATGACCTGCTGGGATGCTGTGGTTTGAGTTGTCGCTTATGATCATTTTATTTCCTTAAAGTCAGTCATAATGTCTCACTCCTGGTTTTAGTAACTTGTGTCTTCTCTTTTTTTATGCATTGCTTCCCCACCAACATAGATGTATAGTTATTATTTATAGTTATTGCTTTATGCATCTGTCTTTTAGATCAAGTTGAAAATAAAAGGAGTTACCAACAAAAGTTCATTTATGCTGTCTTTCATTTACCTGTTTAGTTACGTTTGCTGGTGTTCTGATGGACTTGAGTTGTTTCCTGGTGTCTTTCCATTCATCCTGAAGGGCTCCCTCCAGCATTGGTTGTAGGGAAGGTCTGGTCTGCTAGCAACACACCCTCTTAATGTTTATCTGGGGATATCCCAATTTTTCCTATATTTTCAGAGGATAGTTTTGCTGGATATAGAACAATTGACTGATTTTTTTTTCTTTCAGCACTTTGTTTATGGTACCCTGCTGCCTTTTGGACACCATGGCTTCTGATGAGAAATCCAGTGCTAATTGTCTTATGATCATTTGTACATGATGAATTGCTTCTGTCTTGCTGCTTTCAAGATTGTCTTTTTGTTTAATCTTGGGAAAGTTTCATTATAATATATGCTGGTATTCTATGAACTTACTCTGTTTGGAGTTTCTTGAGCTTCTTAGATGTATAGATTAATGGTTTTCATAAAATTTGGAAAATATTCATCATTATTTCTTCAGATATTCTGTCTACTCCTTTCTTTTCCTACTTTCTGGAAATGGCATATGTGTGTTGGGATATTTAATGGTGTCCCACAGGATCTGCTCCTGCTGACGTGTGTTAAAGCTCTCTGATTTTTCCTCTGCTCACCTGGATCTGCTGCGGAGACCCTCAAGTGAACTTTTCACTTCAGGAATTATGCTTTCCAACTTTGGAATTTCTATCTGGTTCTTCTAATTCCCAGCTCTTCATTGACATTCTCAGCTTGGTGACGTGTCATTCTCAGACTTCCCGTCAGTTCTTTAGGCATGGTTTCCTGTTCCTCCTTGAACTGACTAAAGTAGCTGATTGAAGTCTGTCTAGAAAGTCCAATGTCTAGACCATACTGTCTTGTTTCCTTGCATGCCTTATACTTTTTTATTGTTTAAAACTCAGTATTTGATCATTGTAAAGTGATCCATCTAGTTTTAGACTCAGATTCTCTCTCCTTCCTAGGACTATTTCTTATTACTGCTTATTATAATTATCTTTATTCATGCTTTACTTACTTTTCTGAACTGATTCTGCACATTCTGCAAGTATTATTTGTCACTTGTAGCCATTGAAGTCAATGTCCAGTTAACTTGGCTGTCAACGAGTGATAGAGCAGAGATTTCCTTAAACGCTCAAGACCAAGCAATTTCCCAGTCTTTGAACAGGAGGTGTGTGTGTGTGTGTGTGTGTGTGTGTACGCACACACACACAACTTCAGCACTCAGCCAAGCAATGTACAAATCTTTCTTTACATCTTCATAGAGCTTCAAGGTCAGTGAGAGGTGAGAATATAGGGCCTTCTCAGGTCATTCCTGAGCATCTATGCAGCCCTAAGCATGCACATGGACTTCTAGATTCCCAGGAATATGGCTGAGCTTTTCGAGCTCATATGGAAGCCTCCCCTTCCAAGGTTTCTGGTTTGTCTGTTTTTTCCCCAAATATTATCTATTGCCCAGCCAGCAGCAACTACAGCATTAGCCTCTGACCGTTGTAGACAAATGCTTTAACCCTAACTGGTACTGAGTTGCATACAACAGGACAGGCCTTTTGGGAGGCATCAGATAGGGCGAAGTACATGACTGAAGTCTTGTGCACGACACTGCTCTGCTCCGTCTCCTGTAGGCGGTCCGGGTATTAGTGTCATGGCCACTGCTGAGCCAGGACCTGGGAACAGACAGATGTGCTAGTACCAGAGCCTCGGGATTCCTGCAGGGAAGGGTTGAGAGCAACCCAGCACCTAGAACTCTGCTGTTGAGCAAATGCTCTAACAGTCCTTTGATTTTCAGATTTATGAAGAAAAGCTAATTCTGACAATTATGCAGTTTTAAAATTGCTTTTATTGAGAGGGGCATAAGTTGGAGTTTCTTACTTTTCTGCTATTGTCCTCTTAGCTATTGTTATGCTTTACTTCTCCAGATGATTTTTGGAGTTATTTTTTCATACTGAGGCTTTGATTAGGATTGTTTTTAATTTTGGATCAATTTTCAGTGAATTGAGATCTTTATAATTTGGATAATTCATCCAGGAACATGATATGCTTTTCTGCTTGTTGGTGTTACCTCATATGTATCCTTGTAAATTATTTAAAAATATATATACTCCCTTCTAATGGAGACATAATACTCCATTGTATATACGGACCCTGTCTTCTTTATTCATTCGCCTGTTGAAGGCTGGCGGAGATTATGCTGAGTGAAATCAGTCAAGCAGAGAGTCAATTATCATATGGTTTTGCTTATTTGTGGAGCACAAGGAATAACACAGAGGACATGGGGAGAAGGAGAGAAGGGAGTTGGGGGAAATGGGAGGGGGCGACGAACCATGAGAGACTGTGGACTCTGACAGACAAACTGAGGGTTTTGGAGGGGAGAGGAGTAGGGGGTTGGGTGAGCCTGGTGGTGGGGACTAAGGAGGGCACGGACTGCACGGAGCACTGGGTGTGCTGCATAAACAATGAATTCTGGAACACAGAAAAGAAATTTAAAAAAATAAAATAAGATGGAGAACATGGAGAAGTGCTTGGACCCCTTCCAAGTGTAGCTGGTGCTGTTGTGGCATTCCAGGCTTTAGCTCAGATGAAATACTGCACGTTTGCAGAGAAATTCCAGTTCCACCGGAAACAGGAAAGTGTTGCAAAAACTTAAATGTGCACCGTAGAGTTAACATCTGAAGACTGTGAGTCTGACAGCTTGGGAGATGCTCGCCAGCATCTCTGTTCTGACCCGTATGGCAGCTGTGGGAGGCGTGGGAGCAGGTGAGGGAGGGGAGTGTTTCTCGGTGTGGACCCCGGACCCGCAGCACCGCCGTCACCTGTTAGGAATGCAGATCTTGGGTCCTCCACCCGGTCCTACTGGATACAGAAGTGGGTAAGGCCCAGCAACTGTTTTACCTGGACTTGCGGAGGATCTGGATCTCGGGAAGCCCTGAGAACCACTGGTGTAGCGGGGAGGTGCTTCTCAGTGTCAGCGTCCCGCTGAAGCTCCGGGCTTCCTTTGAGGACACAGGCTCTACCAGGGGAGGTCTGGGTGGTCTGGAAACTCTGCTTTCCAGCAGCCCTGCAAGCAGTGGTGGTCGCTGCTGTCTGGGGCCGCCCGTGGCTGAGGGCTGGGCTTCCGTACCCTTGTGCGTGATCCCAGCCTGCTGGCACTGTGCCCGCCTGCAACACGTTACTCAGACCACGCGAACGGAAGGGGAAAAGGTGTGCGTCCGTGCGTGGTGGCATTGTGCCTGCCCGCCTGTGTGAGGAGTGCGCGGGATGCCGGCTGCAGAGCTTCCAACGGGTGGCAGCTGGCAAAGCAGCTTTTCCTTCCTGTCTCCATCTTGCTCTGGGAACCCTAGTCCGTCCTGACAATGAACAGGAGCTTGCGAGGACATTAGGGACGCTCGACAGTAAGTTAACCAGCAGGGTCAGGCAGGTCCTTCTTAACGCAGTCTGTGCCGGCAGCCACGGGGCATTTGCTCAGCTGTGGCCACTGCGGTCATGTGGAAGGTCACATGGAAGGCCACGTGCCCCTTATGAGCCACGGGCAGGAGGGGAGCCCAGGCGTCCCGTGTTCCCTGACAGATGTCCTGTAAGGTCTTTGGCAGGTTGGAAAGTAGAAGGTAAGGTTTCACTTCTTCTGTAGCCTTGAAATAACGTAGCTTCCGACACGTGATGCCTTCATCTGAGGGAGGAATGCCCCCAGCGTCATAGGACAGTGTTCTGTACACAGCAAATTTGGGAGAGCTGTGCAGGAAACAGACGAAGTCCCATTCCTTAGATTTCTACCGTTAATGTCTTACTTCTTCACATGACCATCCTCTCAGCTTGCCTCCGTCCACTCAGGAATCCGTCTGATTTTGGATGCGTTTCGGAGTAAGTTTTATGTGTCAGTAGATTTCCCCTAAACCTTTGTTTTTAGCATAGTTTAACCTATTACTATCTTTTCAAACCGGAATTTTGCCCCCCTTATGAGCAAACCTTCCTTTTAGTGCCCAGGAGCTCAGTACTGTGCCAGGGACACAGTGAGGGACATCCCGCTGTGTCCAGCCCGTCCCCTGCGTCCTGGCAGCCTTGAGCTGGCCCAGCCAAAGGGCGTCTTTTTCAAGGACGCAGCGGGGGCCGACCTGTCAGAGGTTGTCTGCTTGGGACAAGAGATGACGGTCTATGGGACTCCCCGCTGGTGCGGCAGGGAGCCCTGAGTGTGCTCTCAACCCACCAAGACCCAATTCTAGTACCAATGAGCCTCTGCTGCGCCAACAGGTCTTAGCTGCCCTCCAGGAATGGGCAAGACAGTGGCCCCGAAGGTGTCCACACCCAAGTCCCCTGAATGCACGAATATGTTACTTTGCGTGGTAACAGGGAACTGAGCTGGATGAGGCCTGCCAGTCGCCTGACCTTGCCGCTGAGGCAGTCCTGGGTCACGCAGGCGGGCCCCGTCCAATCACAGGTCCCGGAGAGCAAGCAGAAGAGAAAGATGGGGTGTGGCCTTCTCACGTGAGAAGGGGCTGTGAGCCAGGGACTGTGGTCGGTTTAGAAGTAGGAACCCTTCGCCCAGTGGGACCTGTCTGGGACTTCTGACCCACGGAACTGTAGGTGCTGACCTGGTGCCACTTTGAGCCACTGAACGTTTGGTGGTTCGTCCCGCCAGCTGAGGGGGCGGAGCGCAGCGGGGACGGGCCGTGTCCTAGCGCGCTGTGTCGGACTCCAGTCTTCGTGACAGGACTTTCAATGGGACAGATGGGTCTCAGGTCTTGCCCTGTTGCCTCCATATTTGTACAGCCAGGGTCCTAGGAGGCCTGGCTCCTGCCTGCAGTGAGAGGGCCAGCCCAGCCACGGCCCCGTGCCTTTCTCTGTATGTGCCACTTGCTCAAGCCACCATTTCCCTCTCCCGACTTCTCAAGCCACCATTTCCCTCTCCCTGTCGGTGGGGCTCCTCACTCACTCCCCGGGCCGTGCCCTCAGCTCCTGGTGCGGCCGAGGGTCTGGCCGGCTGTCCGTGGGTTTAGTCGTGGGCGAGTGTCAGGCTGCTTAGCTCTACCTCGTTTACAGAGAACCTTCTGGAATAACTGGATCCCAGACCCACGCTCATGAAGATGCTGCTCCGTTGACTCACTTCCTTGGCCAGCTTGCTGGGAGTGGCGGCCAGTGCTGACCCTCCGGCTTGTGTCCAGCAGGCAGGGCCGTGTTGAGGCTTCTGGCCATCACTGGTCAGACAACCTTGGAATCCGAGCCTTGTCCCACCCGCGTATCCGCGGTGATTACCCAGCAGCGGGACCTGGCGGGAGAAACGGCTGCGGGTTAGATCAGACTCACTCTCACTCTGCCGGGGACGGAAGAGCAGGTCCTCTCAGGGTGAGCCTCGTGAGCGGGAGGCTGGGGGAAAACCCCAGCAAGACCCCAGATGCTGTTTGCGTGGGGGCCTCGAGGCTGTGGGCCAGAGTGAGACGTGGTTACCCAGGGTCAGACGAGGCGGCCACAGTGGTCCTGAGACTAGACTGCCCAGGGGCAGAAAGCACGTGACCCTGCTGGACGGGAGCTCACCCGCGGTCTTGTGCTCTTTCCGCACGGGCCACGGCACGGTTGCAGCAAACAGTCTGGCCGTGGTGTGTCTCCACACTTCCCCTGCAGACTAGGGTGCCATCGTCCTCTCCAACGACGGTCCCAGTCCCACCTGAGCCCCGGGGACCTCTGGGCCAGGTACTGCCATGGCCAGCCTGCTCCTGGGCGCCAGGGCCTGAGACCTGTGTGGGGCCAGCTCGTGGCCCTCCTGTGAGCAGGGCCATGTCCTCTGAAGCCTCGGGGATCAAGGCAGCCTTGTGAACGTGGCTCAGGCATCGTCGGGGACACAGGGATCCTCTGAGCTTGGACATGGGCGCCTGGGACGGGCGTTTCGCAATCCATGGTGAAGGGCCACAGAGGCAAGTGCTGTGATCTGGGTGGTGTGCGCTACAACTGACTCCGTCTTCCACCAGCACCAGCCGGGGTTTCTTTCTGGAGAACATTCCAGGATGTTTCTGGCACACCCGCCCCATTCAGCTCAGGCCACCATTGGGCGCCGCTGACACAACCTCTCAGGGAGCTGCTGGGGCCGCCATCTGACATGCAGTGACTGCCCGGGAGCCTTCCCCAGTCCCGTCCAGCCCCCTGGCGGCCCACCCATGGGCTCCCCACACTGTGCCGCTGCAGATGGGCAGGATCATGGGCACGTGCATGCAAGGTCCCTGCGCCAGCCCTGGGGACGTGCTGGTGGCAGGTGTCCTGGGGAAGGGACACGCTGCCTGTAGGGGGTCTGCGCTGAGAGCAGGCTCAGCGCACACACCCTGAGGCTTCACAGACCTGGGGCTTCCTTTACCCTGGACCCCAGTGCGCTGGTTGCCTTTCATACAAGACAAGTGGGAAGCTGTGGACGGCATCTCTGCTTCAGCTCAGAAACACACCGAGTTACTGTCCATCCTGCGGCGTAAGACACACTGACGGTTCTGGGTCCTACAGGACATGGCTGTCTGCCCATAGTGTTCACGTTTCTCACGTGGCCCGTGCACGGGTGTGTATATGTGTGCGTTAGCTCTGGGGCTCCATGTACGTGTGTCCACCAGCACAGTCAAGGTCCAGGACATTCCGTCTTCGTGAGGATCTCTCCTGAGTCCCCTTTGTCACTACACCCATTCTCCCCAGGCCTCTCCTGCCTCCTGGAGACCAGTCACCTGTCCCGTTTCCCTCCTGCTGGCAGGCGTGTCTGTGGTCTCGCCGTGGAACCTTCTCTGACTGGCTTTTTCATGCAGCAGCATCCTCTGAAGACCCATCGTTCCTGTCCGCAGTCCTGGGACCTGGGCGGGCGCCCGTCTGCAGTGCCCTGTACCCCAGGCGGAGGGCGGTAAATGCTTGCATGACTGCGTGACAGCTGCTGGGCACGGTGGCTGCGTGTGTGTGTTCACAGGAACTACCAGACCCTTGTCCAGATGGCCCCTTACGTCTTACCGGGCACTGTCCCTCCCTGCTGGCTGGCGGGGCTGTCCGGGTCAGCCGGCGGGGCTGTGCCAGCCTGGCTCGGGGCCGTGCTCGCTCCGGGCGGGTTGCACGGCCTGTCCCCCGAGCCTCTTCGCCTTGAATTCTGCCGTGTGCGGAGTGTCGTTCTCCGGCTCCCACCTCTCTCTTCCAACAGTTGTGTCTGTGCAGCTGTTCTGTACAGAAATGAAGGAGGAAAAGACACTGGAAGCTTGAGAATTGTATTAAGCTTGTAGACCAAGTTGGGGAAAAGTGCCACCTTCTTGATTTCAGCCACCACTTCGCGAACTTACGCGTGTGCTTGCCCACGACCCCAGCCGCCGTCACTGGAACTGAGTTCTCCGTGAGAACTTCCGTCCTGAAACCGTGTCGGCTTCGGTCATGACTCTGGTTAATTAATTTCCTTGTTAGTTGATTGTGAGCTGACTGTTTTCCATTTTATTATCTTTTATTTATTTTAAGCTGCTGCAAATACTTCTTGGAGGAAGAAATCTTACCTGGTCAGTCGGCAGCAAATGCAGGAGGGCCTCCCCACAGCGGGTCTCACGTGTGTGCCCTCCGACGGGCTCATGAACTTACAGCTACAGGATGTGCCTTTTCTTCTTCTTCTTTTTTTTTTTAGATTTTATTTACTTATTTGACAGACAGAGATCACAAGTAGGCAGAGAGGCAAGCAGAGAGAGAGGGAGAAGCAGGCTCCCCGCTGAGCAGAGAGCCCGATGCGGGGCTCGATCCCAGGACCCTGCGATCATGACCCGAGCCAAAGGCAGCGGCTTAACCCACTGAGCTCCCCAAGCGCCCCAGGATGTGCCTTGTACTTGCAGGCGTGATGTTCAGATCGTGCATTTTGTGTAACGTTGGTACAGTTTCTGCTCCCACATGACGTCGCGCCACGTAAGCACCCCCGGGCACGGGTCACCCGGCCGTGTCCCTGCAGTGTCCCCCACGCTGCAGTGTGCTCCAGTGCGTGTGTTCATGCCTGACAAAGTCCACCAGAAGAAGGCGGCCCCGGCCCTGCAACGCTCACAGGCTGTGGTGTCTGGTGCTGCGCAGACCGTCCTGGCAGGGAGGTGTGGTCGGAGCCTGTGCGGCTGCCGACAAAGGACCAGGAAGCACTTGTTCCGAGATCCGTGTGCCTGGTGTGGGTTCGGCTGGTTCTCTGGCGGGAGCTTTAACTCCTGCGACTGAACCCAGCCCTTCTCCGTCCGTTCCTGCTGACTCTGAGAACTCGTTCCCGGCACCTTGCGCGCTCCCCCAGTAACTCCGTGATGGCCCAGCGGGAGAGCCACTGTCCTCACCACCGGTCAGGAGGGACCCGAGATCCTGCAGAGTCACCACCTGGAGCCATGACTCAGATACAGCTTAGTTTTCTTTTTCATTTTCCGAGTAAGATACGGCGATCCCGTGTGGTAAGTGCCTCACTCCGTGGACTGCTCTAATGCCAGTGCGCGCTGGGGTCCCCCTTCCCACTAACGCCGCTTCCCCGCTGTGTTCTTCCTTCTGCGTTTAGGATTGTTCATTCCCACTCTCCTCCCTCCAAGTGCAATATTTCACCAATTTATTTTCAAACAGTTTTTTTCTTCGTGTTTGCATTTAAGGCTATAAGTGTCTCTCAAAGGACCAGCTTAGTTTCAGCCAGTGAGTTTTGGCATGAAGCACTTTGGTTTACATTGAATTTTAACTACTTAAAATTTCCCTTATGGTTTCCTGTTTTCCTCAATGAGTTGCTTTTCTTCCCCCAAAGCGTGTGACTTCTAAGCAGTTATTTCCAAGGGTGATTACTCGTAGGACCTCGGCCCTGGGGCAGTGGCCTGCTTCCCTCTTCTCTGCACGCTGGGAATGGACGGGAAGGAGAGACGCCACGTGTCCGTTTCCTGCTCCTCCTCCCAGCGCTCCCCACACCGTCTGCCGTCGGCTGCGCCTCTCGTCTTCCCGGGGACCCTGCTGTGCACTACTCCACATCGCTCCACATTACCACACCCGCGCTTCCTGCGGCTTATGGGTCGCAGACACGGCAGAGTTCTGTTAGCAGAGCCAGGCCGGATGGCAGCGCTCTGCACTGAGGTGGCGTCCCTTCCCTGGCCACTTCCTGTCAGTCCTTCCGTCTGAATGTCATGATTCAGGTGATAGTTGCTTGTCTTTCACCTGGACAACATCACACATCCACCATTTTTTGGGCTACTGACTTACTTAGACTCACTTTTCCAAATGAATTTTGCTGTTTTTCATCCTGGTACTTTGGTTCTTTTGTTTCTTTTTCTGTCTCTGCAAGGTGGATTGTAAATACTTTTCCCAGTGCTGGCTGAAAGCCAACAATTATTCCTCTCTCTTATCGTAACTGTTACCTTTAATACTGTAACCTCACACTTAGCTATAGTTTTTCATGGAAGAGGTCTGAAGTTGCTCTGTGCTGTTTCCTCCTGGACAGGATCAGGAGCTCAGCAGCTGCCCAGAGTGTGGGGACTGCAGTCGTCCAGGGTATGGAGTCATTGTTTGGAGTTTTGGTCAAATTCTGGTCACTGATTTTCTCTCGAATCTCATTTCGTCTAGGTTCTCTCATCTCACCGAATACACTTTTTTTCATGATGACTTTCCCAGTAAGGTTTTGAAATTAAGTGATAAAATCTCTTGGTCTTTGTGTATCTGAAAATACCTCCATTTTGCCCTCATGCCAAAATAATAGCTCATCTCGGCATAAACATCTACACCTGCCGCTGAGCCTCTGAACACACCATCCCTTCGCCGGCGGATGCCGGACGTCGCAGATGACGAGTCCAGTGTCCGTTAGTTCTGCGCATGTTGTTTTTCCAGCAGTGCCATTAAGATTGTGCTCTGGAGTCCATTCAGTGCAGTTTTTAAACTCATGGGTTTTAACTGATCTTTCTTTTTTTGAAAAATATTTTTTTATTTATTAATTTGACACGGAGGGGGAGAGATCATGAGAGGAAGAGGGCACCAGCCGGGGGAGTGGGAGAGAGAGAGGGAGAAACAGGCTCCCTCTAAGGAGGGTCCCCCAACACAGGGCTCTGTCCCAGGGTGTGGGGATCATGACCTGAGCCAAAGGCAGAGGCTTGACAACTGGGCCTCCCAGGGGCCCCTCATTTATTATATTTTTTAAATTAAGGTTTACTGATAAGTAGTTGACGTAAAGTTCATTCTCTGTGGCATAAAATTAAATAAGAGTTGATGGATGTAGTCCAAGTCAAGTTGGCGAGGTCCCCTACCAGATACCAAGTCCCACCAGATTCAGATAGAGAGTATCTACCACCCAGGTCCTCCGAGTCCCTTTGTAGTCAGCTTTTCCTTCCCGCCCCTGCCACCGACTTGACTTTTGTTCCTTATGTCTTTTCAGAAAGTCCTACACTTCGAGTGTTACACTGTGTTTGGTGTGTTTACTCTCACGTGTGCAATAACGGTTATGAGACTTTCTGTATCGCTGCATGTGTCAGTACTGTGTTCCGTCGTGTGGTTTCACACCTGTTTATACTAGTTCACCAGCTTGTGGAAGCTGTTGTCGTTGCCAGCTTGTGTGTATTACGAGTAAAGCTACAGAAGCATTCGTGAACACCTCTTTGTGCCAACACATGTGTTTAATTTGTTTGGATAAATAACTTACATATAGAATTTCTGAGTTCTATATGAAATGTATATTTTATTTTATAAAATACGTGCCAAAAACTTTTCCCAAGTGGCCAATGTTCCCTTCCTCCAGCACTGAATGTATAAGAATTCCCCTTGTTTTGCAATGAGGGCAGAGTATTTCTTATTCTAACACCAGGTGAATATAATGCAAAATGTGATCATCTGCCCCTTTCAGTTGTGGGCAAGCCTTTGTGAATCCTAAATAGAACATGGCCAACTGACTTCAGCTGTATGCTTAAAAAGGCATTTTGATTAAGTAGGATTTATCTCAAATGCAAGATTTGTTCAACATTGGAAAATCTAATGACTTAATTCACTATTTTGATAGAAAATATTTTGATTTATCTCAGTAGATGCAGAAAAAGCATTTAAATCCATTACTGTTTAGGATGAAAAGAAAATCTAACAAAGTATGAATAGAAAAGAGATTCTTTTTAAAGATTTTATTTGCTTATTTGTCAGAGAGAGAGCGAGCACAGGCAGACAGAGTGGAAGGCAGAGTCAGAGGGAGAAGCAGGCTCCTGCCGAGCAAGGAGCCCGATGTGGGACTCGATCCCAGGACGCCGGGATCACGACCCGAGCCGAAGGCAGCCGCCCAACCAACTGAGCCACCCAGGCATCCCAGAAAAGAGATTCTTAATCTGATGAAGGTTATATGCCAATATTCATAGGAAATATTATACTTAATAGATTTTACATCCATTCTCTTTAATATCAGGCATATGACAAGGATAACAACTCTTACAACTCCTTTTAACATAATATTGGAGATTCTGATCAATAAAACAAGTGAAACAAATGAGAGTAAAAAGGCTTGGAAGAGGAGAGACAAAACTCATTATTTGCGGATGGTTTGATTCATTTAACTGGAAAAGACTAATCGAATCATTAAGCTTTTAGAAGTAATATAATTCAGCAAAATTTCAGTAAATTTGCTGCATGTAATACTTACTAACAATCATCAGTGTCCCAGTAATAACTACCTGAAATTAAAATAAAAATAAGATCTCCTTTAGAATAACAAATAACACTTGAAAGTATCTAGGAGCTTAACTAAGAAAAATAACTATGGAAAAAACTTTAAAACTCCAATAAACTGCATAGAAGTTCTGAATAGTATTCCATATCCTTTCATAATTTTAGTAACAACTTAATAGAAGGTTGCCACTTCTTCACTAATTTATACATTTATTCCAATCTTAATAAAAATTCCAGCAGGATTCAATAAACTTACTCCAAAGAACATTTATTGGAGAAAAAAAATCCATAAAGGCAAAGTCAACCTTATATTTTATTTATCAGATATTAAGACATGTCGAGTGAAATAAGTCAAGCAGAGAGAGTCAATTATCATCTGGTTTTGCTTCCTTGTGGAGCATAAGGAATGACACCGAGGACATGGGGAGACAGAGAGGAGAAGGGAGTTGGGGGAAATGGGAGGGGGAGATGAACCATGAGAGACTGTGGACTCTGAGAAACTAACTGAGGGTTTTGGAAGTAGGAGGGGTGGAGGTTGGGTGAGCCTGGTGGTGAGGACTAAGGAGGGCACGGATTACGGAACACTGGGTGTGGTACATAAACAATGAATCTTGGAACACTGAAAAAATAAAATTAAAAAAAAAAAAGACCTACGAAACCATTGAAATAAAAATAATGTGACATTGGTTCAAGAGCTGAAATAAAGCCAAAAGAATATAATTGAGAATTCAGAGAGAGACCCATGTATATTTGGGGACTCAAAACATATTAATGTGGCATCATAAAACAGTGGGGAAAAGAGGTATTATTTGGTACAATGTTTAGGGAAAATTGATCTCTATAGTGAGAAAAAAGAGAATTGTATTTCTGTTTAAACATACATCTAATGATTCAAGTATCTAAATGTGAAAGGTAAAACTATAAATAAATAGGGGAAATGTAGAATAGCTTTATGACCTATGCTTTGGAAAGACTTCATAAAACTTAAAAAACTTGAAAGTATAAAACATGAGACAAAAAAATTTATGAATTTATTTTCATGAAAATTAAAGATTTATTGTTAATGAAGACACCATCACAAAAGTAATGATTAATAAGTGACTATAATATTTAAAACTGAAAAGTTAGTACAAAAAACGGATGATTCTTGCTGCACCTCAGATTCACTGGGGGCCTGTTTTTTTTTTTTTCTGTTGTTTGTTTGTTTGTTTGTTTTTTAAAGGTTTATTTTCTTTATTTCACAGAGTGTGAGCAAGCACCAGTGAAGGGGTAGAGGGAGAGCGAGCGAGAATCTCAGTCAGATTTCTTGTTGAGTGCAGAGCCTAATGTGGGGCTCAAATCCGTGATCCTGAGTTCATGACCTGAGTTGAAATCAGGAGGAGGACACTTAGCCACCCGAGCCACCCAGCTGTCCTCGGGCCTGTGCTTTAGCGTTACCCTTGGGCCTCACTTGCTCTCACTGAAACCAAATCTCTGTGAGTGGAGGTGGGTGCTTGTGTTTACGTAAGCCCACTCCATGCGATGAAGATTCGGAATGAGGCCACCGATGGAGGAAGATGATTGTGTGTACTGTCCTGGAGACTTAAAATGAACGTAGTTGTGTGTTTATTATTATTTTTCTTTCCTACAGCTCATTTTGTTTCCTCAATAACGATTTGATTTTTCCATAATTCTTAATAATTCTAGCTATCATCCCTTCAAATATTCTGTCTTTTCCGATCTCGTTGTTCTTTCCTTCTGGAACTCTTCTTAAGTGAATATTCATACTCCGTCTCGTCGGTTAAAGTCTCCTTCACACTTTCTGTCCTTTCGACTCTATGAGCTACATTCGGGGTGATTTCTTCACACCTGCCTCCCAGTTTATAAATCCTCTCTTCAGCTGTTTCTTAACCGCTCTTAATTCATCAAATGAAATTTTATTTATTTCTAGTTTCACTTAGGTTGTTTTCAGTCTTCTAGTTCTTTATTATAACAGCTTATTCTTTTATTATGTTTCTAGCCATTTTAAGCATATTGATCTGCAGACCATGTCCAATGGCTGTGTTGTCTACAGTGTCCAGTACTCCATTCCTGCTGAGCCTTGTGTCCAGTATACTTCATAGGGAAGGGTCCAGAGATGACCTTCTGCAAGCTTATCCTTGAGGGTCCTGCATGGTTTTTGTGGAGGAGTGATCCCGGTGGTCTTTGGTCTGCTCTCCTGGATGCTCTGTGAATATAAGCAGCTGAGACCACTTTTTTTTTTTTAGCTAGTTCCTTGATATGGATTTCTTTTTGTTTCTCATAGCGTAGGTGAAAACTGCAGACTCTCTATGTGCTGCCCTTGGTTATGGATATTGGAGGTGATTTCCTCACCTCCGGCTGGGATGTCTCCTCTCCCTGGTGTCAAGGTGGCCTTCCCTGTCCACACTTCACTCAGGTCTAAATATCTGAACATTCTGACTTTTTACAGGTTTCTTGGCCCAATTCCCTTTATTATGAGACGCCACATCTGCACCTTCTGTGTTCACATGGCAGTTAACATCCATGTCGTCCCCCTAGCACATACATGCACACTTTAACAGAAACTGTGATTTCCTTGGGTAGAAAGTGATGTCATAAACGTGTCACCCTGGGTTTTGGTTCCTTTCCCAGGCTTGCCTCTATTTTCCTGCAGCTCGTCCAAGCTCAGAACATGAGTCCCTTCAGGAGTCACTAGCCTTGACCTTACAAGAGCAACAGTGAGGTCAGAACCCTCCTGCAGTGCATGGCATGCACACCCTTTCCTGGGATGTCCTGATTTTACTGAAGGAAAGGACTTGTCCCTCTCCCTCAGTATTTGTCTTTCTGTCTCACGGCACTTCTGGAACTTTCTACCCCCGTGGTTGTCCCAGGAGTAGCAAGTTACTGAGAAGATGAGCCTGCTTGGGCCCCACGGCAAAACTGGAACTAGCACAAACAGTGGCCGGAGCCCAGAGCTCAAGTGACATGGGATTTTGTTGCTACTTGTTTTGTCTGTCTGTCTTGTTTTCTTCTGACCACGTGGACTGGAAAATTAGAAACATGTGGTTTCTAAAGAGAAAGAAGAAGAAGGAAAGCATTCTGGGGTGGACACCGGGGATGGTGACAGGGTGACAGGGTGCTGGTGCTGGTGACGGTTGTGTCTACGGCTTTGGCTCTTCCTGACTCCGGAGTCCATCTTTGTTGTCGAGCACGTTCAGACATTCCAATGACCACGTAATTCAGTGCCTTTCTGCTCAGCTTGTCGAAGCGGGGTTTCTGTCCCTCACTACCCAAAGAGTTAGCTACACCCCTCCTGTGAGTTCTCACAGCAACTTCCGGCCTCCCGGCCAGAGCAGTCAGAGACTCTGCGTTCCCACTCTGGGCTGTACTTTGTCACCCGTCTTGCGTCCCACGTGTCTAGACATGTCTCTCTCAGGCTAACTCGTGTGCTGGTTCCTGAGGCTCCACCAGCCTTGCAGCCCCGGGCCCTGCTCCCCTCTGCTCTCTTCACCTCCGAAGGGCACCTGCACCCCAGGGAGCAGCTGATGCAGACAGTGGGGACTTGCAACTTGCATGCTGTTCATGGCGATGAAGATCTGACCTCTGGAGGTTGAATTCCGAGCCAAATTCAAACGAAACTCACCAAAATAAGAGCTACTATGTTTATGCCCTGGATCTTGTTGCTTATCCTAATGTTTCAAAAGTTTGGAGACAGAATTGCCCCCGCGATCTGAAGCTTATTTTTATGTTGTGTGAAGATATGTTCTAAGAAAGGGTTATTAGTGTTTTAAGACGTCATTAGTATGAGGTTTGTAGCGGTGCTTTGCAGACTGAGGTATTTAGAACAGATAAACCTCATTTTTTAAAAATCCCAGATGCATGTGATTTATAATAATTGTTTCTGATATATTCGAATTAGAGACAGATTTTAAAATACATTTGACACATGTCCATGAGCATAAGATTACTTGGGGACTTGTGAATAAGTGAAGGTTTGCTTCAATGTGAAATCTTATTTTAGCCATTTCTTTGAAATAAAGCCAAGTTCTCCTCTCAAAACAATAGACACTGTCAGGCCAAAATCTGAACTGTACACACCAGACCGTCACTCTCAGGGTTATGTAAGTGGTATCCTGGGTCTAAAAAGTGCAGATTTTTATCTGTATCTGTCCTTCATCTGTTTGGTCCACACGGTTCTGTTGGTTGCATCGTCCTACGCGTCTGGTTCTGGTGGGTGCTTGACACCCATGAGCAGATACAGCCCTTCTCACTCTGGGAAGGTAATGTCACCCCAGTACGTCTCCCAGATGGAGGTAGTGGGCCGTGACTTACTCCTCACTGTACGGCAGGTATGTGGTAGAAAATGTATGACTCCAGGTCTGTGTGATCTGCACACAGAAACTCTGGAAGGGATCTACCATCGTAATCTGGTCATGGAATCTGAGATGCCTGTGCTCGGGTCTTCCAAGGCAGGGTGTCCGTGTCAGCCCGATATCGCTGTCTGTATCCATAGAGGAATGCGCCACACAGGGCATGGTGCTGTGCTAGAAACACTCAGATATGGTGCTTTTGTTCTTTCTGCATTTCTCATGTTTGATTCACTGAATCACTTAGGATAGCAATGACCCATCCGTGTCAATCAACGTAACATGTCACCCAAGAAGTTGTTGATAGATTGATGTTAAGATATTATTGGAACGTCTTGAACCTGTCAATATCTAAGAGAACATATTATCTATCTAAGATATTATCTATCTTATCTAAGAGAAGAAGAAAAACGATGGTGTTAGGAAAGCCGAGGTGATCTGGGGATAGGTTTCCCGAGGGCGCACGAGGTGCGGACACCCGGGGAGCTGCGGGCACAGCACCCACCGTGTGTGGGCCTAGCCCACGTATTGCCAGGGGACACAGAGCCCTGCTGGTACACGCTCACGGGACGGCCGAGCGGATGTCTGTGGCAAGCGTCGGTCTCTGCATGCACTCTCAGGTGCGTTGCTTTCTCCTGCGTGCCTCACTGGCTAGTGGTCAGTGTGACTCCTCGCCACCCCAAACCCTGACTGGGCTCTGCAATGGACAGGATGCGTTGGTATGAGGAGGGGGGCCTTGGTCATGATGTGGAACCCTCAGGGACCGGTTTTGTGCCCCAGAAGGAGCTTCAGAATGCCGCCTTCTCCAGGTGAGGATGGAACCTCCCCTGGAACCCACTGTGCCTGCTGCCTTGGTCTCCTGGGTCCCAGCCCGTGAGCAGCACACCTCGGTGGTTCCCCGGCCGTCGACCTGGTGCTTTGCCTACAGCCCAGGCTAGACAGGCTCCCGGGGTTGCTGGGACGTTTCTGGAGCACACAGGATGAGCCAGACAACAGTGAGGCCCTCATAGGGGCAGCCTGGGCTGTGTCCATGCGGCATCTCCGCTGGGCCCAGGTCTGCACAGCTCCCCCACTGCACCATGCAGTGCCAGCTGCCCCTGGACTGTGCTCTGGGGTGGACAGATGGATGCGTGGGATGCAGCCCCCACAACTGTCCGCTGTCACCCGCTCTCCAGGCGTGACCCGGGGATGATCCCAGGAAAGGGTTGCACCCCTGGAGTTGGGGATCTGTGTCCTGCTGTCCTGTCTTCCTCTCGGCCAGCGGCTCTTAGAACATCTAGATCTGTGGACAGAAGCAGTGAGGTCATCGCCTACTGACTATTTTCCTACGGATCTTCTACCTTTTCTAAGGCAGAGGCTCTTAAAAATCAAATGTACACATGGCTGCTTGTGATGTCATCTCCTTCTTTACCTGGCCAGTGGGCTCGGTGGGCCCCGGTGTCCCTGACGCAGGGCGCTACAGCGACGTGTGACTGAAGAGAGGGAGGCCGCCTCAGCGCAGGTGTCACACGGGTACTGAGTCGCACGCAGCACCGCAGCGGCAGGAACCGCGGACAGGGGAGGGGAGGGAGGGACCAGCCGCGGGAGTACGCCTGTCCCTCGTGCCCTCGGGGCGGCCGTGCCTGGTGGTGACGTGGACTCCGAGAGCATTTCCAGGCCCACGGGGCACAGATGTGGGGGGGGGGCACCCTGCAAGACCACAGGCCTCTGACCTCGTGAGTCTCGTCCAGATTCCTGACGGTAACACTGGATTGCTGGTGTTTGCAGGGGGACGAGGGGCTGCAGGGGTCATGCAGCTCCAGGAGGGTGTGAGGCCCCAGGTGTGGTGGCTGTGGGCACACGGTGGGGAGGGCACGGTGGGAGGTGGCCCCGCAGGGCGAAGCCACGGCAGCGCGAGGCCCTGGGGCCGATTATGCATTTGGATGAACAGCAGATTCAAAGAGCCATCCAGGTTTTGGACCATAGGACAGGTCAGGGTCGCGATGGCTTCTTCAGGCAAGAAGAGGATAATTGATGGGTTTGAAGTTACAGTGGACGACGTCCCAAGTGGTGATTCATGTAACATTTCAAAACGCAGAACGCGAGGCAGTGTCGCTGTGGCCAGCCAGCGTCGGCGCAAGTGCGGCAGACAGCAAAGGCCACCTGAGATGCGGC
Organism: Mustela nigripes; assembly: GCF_022355385.1. NCBI lineage: Eukaryota > Metazoa > Chordata > Mammalia > Carnivora > Mustelidae > Mustela > Mustela nigripes. The sequence continues at coordinate 149,160,008 of NC_081561.1, read as the reverse complement.
GTGAGAGCGTGTGGGCCACAGTCCGTGTTCCCTCCTGGGCTCAGAGATGGGCTTTGCCAGCTGGCCCCTGGGGACAAAGCAGCAAGGAAGGGGCCTGGCTCCTTGTCTGAGGAGCCCCCCTCTCCGCCCAGTGAGCGAGCCGCCCTCCGCCCCGGGGAAGAGAGTGGAGCGGTGGGAAGCCGGAGGGCTGGGGCTCCGTGGCTCCCGTGCGTGGCTGAGAGCCGGCAGAGGCTTCTGCAGGCCGTCCTGTGGTCTTCCGGGCACGTGGCACTCGCTGGCCTCAGAACAGCCATGACACGTGGTTTGCAGTCATCAGCCATCGGTGTGGTGAGGTCACTTTTGCTAATGCACTTTGTTCTGTGCTCTAGAAAGTCCCCAGCGAGCGGAGCCCACACCGTAAGTGTGCAGGGCTCTCCCCTCGGGAGAGGGACGGAAGCAGACGATGTCCTGTTTTCGATTGCAGCTCGCCACGGTCAGCCTGGACGGAAACCTGCAGCTGTTCGGAGCCGGTCACTGACCGCGGGCGTGAGGGGGCTGCGCGGCCGGCCAGGGGTCCTGCTCGCAGCCCCACCGGGATTTGCGTCCCTTTGCTCCTGGCTCTGCTCTGCCACGCGCACGCCTGGGAGCTCCCTGCGCCTCCCAAGGGTCCCCATGCTGGACGACCGGAGTCGGCGTCCAGCACTTCTGCACAGAACGTGGTCAAGCTGAAACAGAATGTTCTTCAATAAAAAGTAACCTGGTGTTTGCTTCCTAACAGACTTTGTGGGGTGCGCACAGAGCAGTGGGTGGCGCGGCCCACCGGCCTTCTGACCACATGCCCTGGCTTTGCTTGGTGACTGGGGGGCTCTGCCCCCAGGTTGGCTTCTGGGCCTTCCCCCCCAGCAGCGGTGGGGTCCCCAGGGTCCCCCATGAATTCCGCAGACACAAACGGCTGTCCTGGGGTGGGCAGCAGGCGTCTTTCCTCTGACACTCCAGAACCAGGTCTTTCTGGGACCCCAGGAGAGTCAGGATTCTTCCAGACGGCGAACGGCTGACAACACTCAGTCCGCCCAGGGCAGAGCCTCTCAGGCCGGCCTGGACAGGCCGCGGGAAATGCCGGACGAGCCACCCCTCCTTTGTTCCTCTCCTGCCGAGAGATGTAGTGCTGAGTTCTGGGCGGGCTCCGGCCTCCACGTGGGCCGTCCACGCACCCACCACAGGTACACGTCCTTTTCCCGGCAGTGTTGGAGGAGCAAACTTTTAGAAAACTAATTTTTATTCTTCCCAACACTTGGGAGTTATTTTATCCATTTATAGCAATTCTGTTGTTTCCCTTGTTAAAACGAAGTTACTTTGAAACTGGTTAAAAATAAGTGAAGCATAATTAACAAGGCAAGAAAACCCGTGGAATCTTACTTCAAAGTCTTGATCTCAGTTACTACGTTGGACGCCTCTTTCCGCACGACTCTCGGTTCTGGGGAGACGCACGTAAGGCGGCCGTCCGAGCCCGTCGGAGGGCACGGTTCTGGGGCGCTGCGGCTCTTACTCTGCTGTGCGGTCGCCGCGGCCTAGGCCTCCAGAACCTTCTCCTCTGGCAGGAGGGAAACCACCCCGGTCAGCTCCGCTCCACCCCACCTGGCCCTGCCCCCCCCACAGCCCCGGTCCGTGGATTCCGCTGGGGGGTCCCACTTCCTGGCTGGCTCGCGTCACTGACGGTGACATCCCCGAGGTCCCTCCGTGGTGCAGCAGGTACCAGCCGCCCCCCCCACCCCTCCAGCCTTCACGGCACTTGGGTCCCTCTGCCTGTTAAAACTTCCAGGACCCCCGTCCTCCTGCAGAGTCAGGCTGGGTGTCCCCTCGCCGCAGCCCGAGCTCCCTGGAAGCCAGGCTGTGGGCCACAGCGAGCTCCCTGGTCTTCTGTTTTCCTTTGAGGGACAGAGCCCTTTACAGAAAGTGCGTCTCACTGTGAAAGCAGATTCAGGGGCAGAGGGACTTGCCGGGGTCGGGGGAGCCCACACTGGGGTGAGGCCCTGAGGAGTGGACTCAGGTGTGGGGAAGATCTGAGTCTGGGGATGAGGCTCAGGAAGGATACACAGGTGTGCGAGCTTGCACGGGTGTGTGAGGTTGCAGGAGTATCTGAGCTCGTGTGGGGTGTGAGCCTGCGTGCGTGTGAGCTTGCACAGGTGTGTGAATTTGCAGGGGGTGTGATCTTCATGAGTGTGTGAGCCTGTACAAGTGTGTAAGCTCACACAAGTACCTGAGCTCGCACGGGCATGCACGCGTGTGTGGTTGTGGGAGACGGCACTGTGGGAGTCCTCCCCAGCAGGACTTATTTGCCCGGCTGGGCTGTGCACACACGCTCACGTGACAGCTGGCTTGCCGCTGGAGCCCGCTCCCATCAAACCTGTGCTCTGCTAGGGTTCCCCATGCCCGCTCGCCCCTTCTCTCCTCAGAGAGCCCGGAGGACTGCAGGAACTTCATTCCTGGCTCAAGACCTTGGCCCCACAGGACCACACGGAGCCTTCCCTCCCCCCTTGTTTCTGCACGCCCCAAGTGGCCCTGTTGGGGGGCCTGCGGCTCGTGTCGCTGGGTGCCGCTGTTAGCTTTGGGAAACTGGCTCTCTTGGAGAAGGCCCGCCAGTGCCCTGGGGTGATGAGCCAAGTGCATGGGCAGCAGGTGACCCACGTAGCCCCCGGGACCCTCTCACGTGACCGCAGGGAGAAACCCCGAGCAGGTCGCACCAGGGAGCCAGTTGAAGGAGAGAGGTGTGCAGACCCTCCTCTCCAACAAGCAGCCACGACAGACATGTAACGTGCGGAGCTGATTCACGGTCTTCCGCGGGCCTCCTGGAGATCAGGAAACCGGACGACTGCCCCTCGGGACGCACACATGTCGCTTGGGAGCCGCCCGCAGGCCCGCAGACCCTGCCCCTGCTGCAGGGTCCCTGCGCGGACGAGCGCCGGCAGCTCCACGCTCCAACCTCAGGTCCCGTCTCCGGGCCCTCGCTGTCTTGAGTGGAGGGGCACAGTGTTCACTGACCTGCCGGAAGGCTGGCTTTCTTATAGTCAACCCCCTTTTCTCTGCCCCACGGCCCTTCTGCAGCGAGAGTGCTGGGGTCCCTGCTTGCAGCTCTGATGGGGAGGCCACAGTGGGAGTGGGGTTTTCAAAGGGTTTTTCTTTTGGTGTCAGAGTAGGGCAGGGGTGGGGAGGCAGGCTGCCCCTAGGGGTCTGGAGCGTGCTCTCCCCATGGGTGGAAGGACCCCACAAATCCAAGGTCTTTTATCCTAAACAGAAATGAGAAGATTGGAATTTTTAAATTTCTAGAAAAAGATAGCAGCTTTGTGCTCCTTCCCTGAATGTGTCCATTTTCCAGGTAAACCAGTGAGAAGCTGCTTCTGTAGTAATGTCTGCAGGTGTCTCGTCTGCAGGTGTCTCGTCTGCAGGTGCCTCGTCTGCAGGTGTCTCATACAGGTGCCTCGTCTGCAGGTGTCTCATACAGGTGTCTCGTCTGCAGGTGTCTCATGCAGGTGTCTCATGCAGGTGTCTCATCTGCAGGTGTCTCGTGCAGGTGTCTCGTCTGCAGGTGTCTCGTCTGCAGGTGTCTCGTGCAGGTGCCTCGTCTGCAGGTGTCTCGTGCAGGTGTCTCATCTGCAGGTGCCTCGTCTGCAGGTGTCTCATGCAGGTGTCTCATCTGCAGGTGTCTCGTGCAGGTGTCTCGTCTGCAGGTGTCTCGTCTGCAGGTGCCTCGTCTGCAGGTGTCTCGTCTGCAGGTGTCTCGTGCAGGTGTGTCGTGCAGCTTCAAGTGAGCCAGGTTCTCCCCGACAACGTCTGCACAGAAACATTCCCAGTTTTGTGCTTTCCAGTGCAGCGGGAGACTCATTGGAAGTGAGTGTTTTCTTTGAGTGGCCTCAGTGCCCTTTCCCTGGGCATCTGCTTTGTGGGGGCCTGAGCGGGCGGCCCCCCTGCAGCCCACGCTAGGTGCTCTGGTGCTTGGGAGCACAGTTTCCCTCCTCAGCTTCCCCTGCAGCTGACCCCGTCCTGACCTCTGCTTTCCACCATGAGCTCCCCGCAGGGACCCCTGGGCGGACGCAGAAGGACTCCGGTTCCTGGGCCTGGCCCAGGGTGAGGGGCCGAGCAGCCCAGGCCTGCAGAGTGGTGGGCAGAGAGAGCTCGGACCCCGTTCCCACCCTCCAGCGATGTTCTCATCTCGTCTCACTGCACATCAGGCTCGCAGTAGCGAGTTGCCTTTCTGAGCCTTGGCCAGACCCCACACTGTATCCCTGACAGCTGTTTGTCACCTTCTCTGTCCCTGCGTGTGGCCCGTTGTGCTCCAGACGACGTCCCACACCTGGTGCCGCCAGCCACAGCCAGACCCACTGGCTGCTTGGAGCTCCTTCGTCCTACTTGCTAGAACCCTGCCCTTCCCGGAGTCTTGTTTGCTGCTGCAGCCTCAGACCCGCTCAGGGAGTTGAGGGATGGTCTGGTGGCTCCAGACCTCCCGGCGCGACCATGGTGTCCCACGCGTGCGTGGCCAAGGCTGAGGTTCATGCCGCTTTGCCTGCGCCAGAACCAAGGAGCTGGGCAGACACACTCCGCCCCTGGACCCTGCTCCTTGCTTCTTCCTCACTGGTGGGAGATGCCCTCGGCCCCCTCCTCGGAAGATAAGGACGTCCTCCCAGGGGCACAGCAGCTGCCTGGGGGCAGCCCACATGGTGTGAGGCACCTCTTTCCCCTTCGGTCCCCCCCCCACCTGCGTCCGCGGCTGTTCTCCGGCCTTCTGGGGCCCATGTCCCCTACCCACAGGGGCCAGCCCCAGAGCTCCTTCCTCAGCACGAACCCCCCTGCCGTCTGCCCCGCGCACCCCGCTGCACCGGCTCCCAGCCGCCTCTGCCTTTCCCGCCCTTTGCCCCAGGATGCCTGTCCCTGGTCTTTGCCTGGAGTATTCTACAGCTGCCAACTGGCCAGGACGAGGCCACAGCAGGAGGGGGGTTTCCTGGCTGCCCTGGCTGCCTGTGCCCGTGGGACCCTCCCTGTAAGTCCTCCTCCGGCTTCACAAGTCCCATGACCACGACCAGGACAGCCGCTTCCCTTCTCAGCCACAGGACCATTACCCGAACGGGCGGGCGCCTTGGGGAGCAGCGAAGCCATGTCTCTGCTCTGAGCACACCGCCAGCTCGCAGCGGGCACTTCGGGCGGCTCCTGTCCTCCTGCTCCTGCTTTCCTCCCGCTCGGCGCCTGCCCCCGTCTGGCCCTCCGGCCGGCTCTCCTGCACCTCCGGCCCTCCCTGCCGCGATCGCACAGGCTCCGCTGCTCCTGCTCTTGGGGGGTGTGTCCTCGGGCTCAGCCGCGAGTCCTGCTGCCTAGGCGGCCGCGGCTCTCCCGGTTCAGCCGCTTCCGGGCGCTGCAGGCCTCTTGCTGTCTTGCCAGGACCCCGCGTGCCCGTGGCCCGTTCAGAGCCCATCACGGCACAGATGTCCCTCGTCTCTCCACGGATCTGACTCCTCCTCCCCGCTCTGAGTCCGCAGGCGGGCCTTGTGGCCGGCCGCACACCGTGCTTTCCTCCCACACCAGCTCCCACGAGCCTGCAGGAGCCTGTCCTGAAACTTCGCTCACATCAGCCCTTCCCTCTCTCTCTCGGGGAGTGCAGCGCAGCGTTTTCTGGAGCGATCACACCCGTTTTCCTGGAGACGGGCTTCTCCTTCTCCGCATTTGTGCAGAGGAGGGAGAGCACGTTGGCGTTGGTGGGGGGAGGTTCCTGGCCTTTTCTTGGCCAAGCCCCCCCGGCCGCCCGCGGCAGAGGAGGTGCTGGGATGCAGACAGAAGTGAATTCAACACTGGGCTGTGGAATTCGGTCTAAAGACGCGGGGACGTGGGGAGGTTGGGTGGGATCTGAAACCCCGCTGTGTCCGAGCGCACTAACGTGCCTTTTCTTGTGGGATGGAGTTTCCAGAGCTGAGGGGTTGTCAAAGGGAGCGGAAGACCCGGGGCCTTTGGAGCAGGGTGGCCGGGGGTGTGGGGTGGACAGCAGCCCACGGCCGAGACTTCCGGGAAGCGACGCCGCGCCCTGCCCAGCTGCCCCGTGCGTCCTGAGTGCCCTTCGCGTGTGGAGCTCCAGAGAAGCGTGGTCCCTGCCTGGGCCGGTGTGGAACAGAGACAGCACACGCCGGGTGGGCAGGGGACGGACCGCCTGTGAAACAGCCACCACCCAGAGAGGGGAGACCCCGTGGGATCCCACCGTGAGCGAGGGAGGACTCCAGCTCCGACGCACGGAGCCTCAGACCTCGGCCGGCATCCCGAGCACCGCCCTGGCCACAGAGGAGGGGCGTTGCTGGGCGTGTGCAGGGCAGCCTGCGGGGCGGGCTCTGGGCCACGGGCGGGAGGGCCCGATCCTGCAGGGGTGGAGCGCTGGGCTGTGTCCCCAGGAAGTGGCCATGGGCACATCACCCTGAGTGGAAGGTCGCCGGATAAACGGAGCCCACTCTGCCCACGGACGGGGAGGGGGCCGCGCGTGGTCCTTCTCCACCGGGGCCTCAGAGGAGGGTGCCACGGGGAGTGGCTGCTCTGACCTAGCCCAGTTCTGTGACCAGGCTCCCCTCGGGCTCCCCCGGGGGCTCTGGCTTCACAGCCTCGTGCATCGCCGCCCACCTCCCTGCCGTGTCCGTCCCCAGAGCAGCCGCCCAGCGTCAACGAAGCCCCTGTGTCGCCGGGGGGTGGGCGCCACCACTCCTGTCCCCCTGTCCCAGAACGTCCACGCTCCCGGGGAGCAGGCACCTGCCAGGGAAGCACAGTGGGAACGCCCGGACCCCAGTGCACTGCAGTCGCATGGGCCACGGTGCGGGGCCGACTCGAGGACGGCTCCCAGGCGGCCAGTGCCGGTCGCAGGCGGGGAGACGCCCAGGAGGAGAAGCCTCTTCCCCCGGCAGCAGCTGGACGGGTTCTTCTGTGGGAACAGACTTCTGGGAACAGACTCGGGCGCCGGCAGGACCCGGCGGGTGCGCTGTGTGGGGCTGTGTGGGGCTGTGGTCTCAGGAAACGGACCCGGCCGCCCTGTGCAGCAGAACACCAGACTCTGGGCCCAGGTCATTGTCTCCTCATATTTTGCCAGAGAAATCTCGGTTGCTGGTGCGACAGTTCTTTTTTGCTGTAATGGACTTTTTCCCCAAGATGAGGTTAGTGATGAGACTGGCTAATTTGCATATTTGCAGGAAGTAAAGATTGGGTTCACTTTGGCAACTTCTTAAAAAACTCCAGAGGGGAGCCTGATGCGTCTTGCATGTGATTACAGAGTCCGTCACCATTTTCCAAACCTGTACCTTTTGCATCCTCTCCGATTCTCACGTGCGAACGTGCGCATGGGGTCTTCAGGAAGCCTCGGCCCCTCTGCTTAAACTGCGTGCGGCGGCCTGTGGAGCAGCCCGGGCCTGGCTGCAGCCCTGCCCCAAGTGACGTTCCCACAAGGACCCTCCCACCCAGCCCTCTGATTCAAGCCATTCGTCTGCGTTTCGTTTTTCTAAGTTCAGAAGACGGCCTCTGAGAGCAGCATGCCTTTTTTTTTTTTAATATTTTATTTATTTATTTGATAGAGAGCGAGCAATCACAAGCAGGCAGAGTCAGGCGGGGGGGTGGGAATAGCAGGCTCCCCACTGAGCGGAGAGCCCGACGCGGGACTCGATCCCAGGACCCTGGGATCATGACCTGAGCCGAAGGCAGAGGCTTTAACCCACTGAGCCACCCAGGCGCCCCGCAGCATGCTTTTTAAAAAAGGATGTACTGCACCAAAAACTAACCATGTCTTTTATGGCGACTAAGGTAACACAATAAAAAGAAATTGGTTTTTTAGAGAGGGGGAGGGGCAGGGGAGTCTCCCGCAGGCTCCTCCCCGAGCAGAGAGCCCGAACCGGGGCTCGATCCCACGGCTCCTGAGATCATGACCTGAGCTGAAACCAGGAGTCGGACGCTTAACCGACAGCTGCCCAGGTGCCCCTGGGTTTGCTAAACACTTAGAGGCCTCCCCTGCCCTGCCCCCAGCACCCGTGTCCTCACACACCTTCTCGTGGCCCACGTCCGCCTGCCTCCCAGGGGTGTCCACACGTCTGCCGGCTGGTCGGGTTAGGGTGACTACAGGCAGCAACCCCACCGGGTCCTTCTCTCCTTCCGAAAAGCCCTGCAGTCCTTTCACACGCGTGTGCCCGGTCCTGCCGTGTTCTGTGCAGGAGCTGGCCCTCCATGCCCACAGAGCTCACGGGCTGCATCCTTGTGGACGGGCACAGCACGTACACGTGGGTGGACGTGTGGAGGTGGGAGCCGCGGATTGGGGGTCGGTGTGTTGTGGGGCGGCAGCATCGGGAACAGCAGGAAGGCCCAGGACTGAGCAGGTGATGGGGAAGCTGGGAGAGGCTGACCTCAGAGGCCACCCGTGTGCGGGGGTGGAGGCGTGTCCTTAGGAGGAGGCCACGGAGGCCACTGAGTGGACTTATGGGACATGCGATCCTGGAAGATTACGACAAGTGATAGGTTTGACTTGGTTTTCCAAAACTTTGTCTTGATGCCAAAAATGTGGTCTTATGAACGCAGGAGGACGGGCCCGTGAGCAGAAAGGGCTGCTGTCCCGGGATTGTGCGGAGCGATGGTTGCAGGCCGGGGGTTGTGGAGGGAAGGACCAAGGGAAGTTCCGAAAGGACTTGGGTCCGGCAGAGACTCACGGCCTGGCGTCCGGGGGCCTGGCTCTGGTCAGGTGGCGTGGCTTTTCCTTCCAGCAAAGCATGGACGTGAGGATAGTTGGGGGCTTCCCGGAGGAGGGTCACTCGGATCCTGTGGGGCCGGGCTGAGGGCTGTCGTCTCCAGCAGGCTGTCGTCTCCAGCAGTTAGAGCGCACGGCCTCCAAGGCCACCCTCACTCTTGAGGCCAAGTGCAAGTCAGAGGTTTCCCGCGCAGCCTCCGATCCGGAAATCTGTGGGAAGGACCATAGGATGAGGAGCAGAAGGCGAGCTGAGGGCGAAGCCCAAGCCCCATAGGTGGGGGCCGCGGGATCCTCCTCTGACCTTCCCGGCCCTCGAGCTGAGGGAAGGAGAAACAGACGGTGACTTAATGGAGATGCTAGCCTGTGGGACGGGGCCTCCTTCCGTTCACAAATGCGGTTGTGATTTAAGGAAAAGCACATTCTTACGGATCTGGAAGCCCAACTTCCAGAAGGAGACGCTCACCTGTCTTCACGTTAACGCCTCACTGGAGGGAAAAGCCCCCTTGACAAAGGCGAGGCGTCCAGGGTCCCGTAGGCCCTTTCGCATCTGACCGCCCTTTTCCTCCCTGCCCCTGTGATCTGTCGCCCTGACAGCCCTGGGACAGCGGCTCTTCCTGCCCCCAGGTCCTGTCCCCGGGCTTTAATAAAACCACCGTTTCGCACTGAAGATTCTCAAGAATCCCTTCTTGGCCGTCGGCTCTGGACCCCACCGACATTCACAACCTCCATCAACGGGACGCAGGGAAACGGATCTCCCGGTGGCCGCAGAGCACGCAGGGAAGGACACAGATGACACTGAGCTAAAGGACAGCACCCAGAGAAGGTGGGGTCCCCAGTGCCCTCTCCTGAGGACTCCGGACCCTGTCCACGTCCCTGTATGGGACACACAGGTCAGCCGTGCTCAGACTGGGGCATGCTTGGCCGTCTGTGTGGCTGACGTGCACCCAGGTCCGCTGCTCTGGGGGCCCAGACCCCGCCCCATGTCCCGCTGCTACCGGCCAGCCCAGGGCCCCAAGCACAGGCCGCCTGCTTGGACCTGAGGACCTACATGTCCGCCCGTCTGGCCACTGTGTTAATGAGCTTCAACTTTGACCTAAAGATATCTTCTTCGCCAGGGGAGGAATTATAAAGCATAAAGATTGTTTGCGCCTTTCTGGAAGAAAAATGGATTCTTATCGATTGACACCGTGTCGTCGACTGTAACCGGAGAAACATGTTAACGAGGAAACGCAGTGAAAGGAACCGTGCCTCGTCCTGCAGCGGCACGGCTCACCGCGACGCGTCCTGCGGGCGAGCGGCTCTGCTGACCTCGGCAGCACGTTCCCCGTGGGTAAAGCCAGAGGAGGCCCAGTGCCTCGGCTGGAAGGCGGCAGCGCACGGGAGCTCCGGGCAGGACCCTCCGCGGCCCCAGGAGGACACGCGCACGTTCTGGACGTGGGACTCGGAGCCGACAGCCCAGAAAAAATCCTCGAGATGTCTTCGGTACAAAAAGGTGATTCTGTTGAAGCTCGGGGACAGGACCCACGGGTGGAAAGCCCTGCCCCGGGAACAAGCAGTGACCGTCCTCCACCCTCCGGCTGGGAGGGGCCGGGAGTGTCCGTCTCTAGGGAATCTGGAAGCAAGAAGGTTTCCAGGACCTTGAGGCACAGCTCTTGTCGGGAAAAGGTCACTCATTACGGCCTAATAAAACCCGAGTTGTGAGACCCGACAGATGTGTATCGGGCCATATGCTTGGGGGTGACTGCAAACACGTGTCTTGGGCGTTTTAGAGATAAAGGACGTTTCCAGAGGAATTTGTAGACGTTGAAGCAGACTTACAGGGTCCGGGGCAGGGCCTCTGGCCGTCAGCAAAGTAAGAACATCGAGGCAGCTGAGCCCCTGGAGGAACGTCACTCTGCTTCAGGGACCCGTCGATGGCTGTAGGTCGTAAGGACATTTAATAGTTTTTCCTCTTGCTTTGTTTCCCGCATCAATTCTCTGAACCCGGACGCCGGGGCTCCAGTGGCTCTTGGCTTCCGGGTCCCGCCGAAGCCTTCTGAGCTGCCTTGTGGGGACAGCGGCTGCGGGGCCCGGCCCGGCCTGCGGTGTGACGGCAGAGGCCCGTGAGGCCTGGGGAAGCAGACGCCGGTCAGGAGGCTTCGGGGCACAGCCATCCGGCTCGGAGGCCCCAGATGAAGCCGTCCTCACGTCCTGTGTACAGCGGCTTGTTTCTTGGTCTCCAAGTGCTACCAGTCATGCTTCAGAAGTGGGGGAATCCGCTTGTTTCCCAGCCGTCGGTCCTCAGAGCTCATCAGTGCAAGCACGGGCCTCGCCTTCAGACGGCCGCTCTGTCCCGCGAGCCTTTCTCCGTGTTGCTCTCCTACTGTTGGAGGGTCGAACGTGTCCGTGACTTCATTCTGTCGTTTCTTACGGCCGCGTTCTTGCACTCTGAGCAGAGAAGCGTTCCACACTGTTCCGTGCTTTCTGCGCAGCTGCTGTGTTTCCACAGAAACAAAACAGAGACCAAAATGACGGAAAGCCAGACCACGGAGACGGATCTACAGGTGACCTTACTGTGGACAGTAGAGTAAGTTAGACCAGGTGCCCGTGTGGCTCAGTCCGTTGAGCATCTGACTTTGATTTCGGCTCAGGTCACGATCTCAGGTTGTGGGATCGAGCTCCGCTTCCAGCTCAGCGGGAATCAGCTTGAAGTGCCCCTCCTTCCCCTCTGCCCCTCCTTCCCCACCCAAAGAGAATTCAAAGGCCGTCTTGGAATTAAAGCCAGAGAAGCTGACCTGTAGCACTCAGTAGGTGGTTGTGAGCAGGTCACACACGTGCCAGGGGAGGACAGACAGGTCCTTAGGAAGGATCCAGCTCCAGCACTGCGGGAAGGGCGGGCAGAGTCTGATGCTGGGGTGTCGACGCGTCTGCAACCTGAGCTCCAGAGCCAGACGAGACGCAGTGAAGGAGCGGCGAAACCAGAAGCAAGAAACACTGGCCAGGACTTCTCCTAAATTAAAAAAAAAAAAAAAAAAAAAAAACCGGCATCAATCTGTGGTTGAGTCTGCGTAAAAGGACAGGCAGGAAGAAAGGTCACAGTCACTTCACCTCAATCCACGGCAAACCGCAGACGGAGGGAAGATCTCGGAAGCAGAGAAAAGAAATCTACTAAGCCTCAAAGGGACGAGGGCGGGGATGAGCGCGAACCGTGACAAGCAGAAGAAACGGAGGTGACTTTGGTCATGGCCTGTCCAGAAGCCGCCACCCCCCAAGGTGTCCTCAGAAACAGAGATGCTTTCCCAAAGAAAGGACTGGCGGGAGCTGTCACCAGCCGCTCGCTCTGCACCGAGACCAGGAGGGGGTCCTCAGGGAGACGGAGAATGGGCCCCACGGGGCAGAGTGACCTTCAGAAGTACAGGGCGCCAGCACGGTCGCCGATGCTGGTAAATCTGGAGCAGTATTTACGTAAACGAGTGTGGTTCAGAGTTTAGAATCTTCGTGGCATTCAAGTGCGTGGAAACCCCTGCAGGTTGCGGAGGCAGAGGACGGAGCAGAGGTGCGAAGGGCCGGGTCGCCGGTTCTGGTCTGCCGGCCGGCGTGTCCGCCCGCGGCCGTGACTGCCCGCGACCGTGACCGCCCGCGACCGTGACTGCCCGCGGCCGTGACTGCCCGCAACTGTGACCGCCCGTGGCCGTGACCGCCCGCGGCCGTGACTGCCCGCAACTGTGACCGCCCGCGGCCATGACCGCCCGCGACCGTGACCGCCCGCGGCCGTGACCGCCCGTGACCGTGACTGCCCGCGGCCATGACCGCGCTGTCTGGGTTCCCAGAGTTTTGTCTCAAGTTTTGAAATCAGGACGTTTGGAGCTCTGAGCGCCTTTGGCTATTTGGGTTTTGTTTTTTGTTTGTTTTGTTTTGTTTTTTGGTGGTTTCCTTTGAATTTCGGGATGGTTCTTCCTAATTCTGTGAGTCTTCTCTCTTTTTTTCTTGGCTAGCCTGACTACGGGTTTGGCAATTTTATCTTTTCAAAAAAGGTAACTTTCAATTTAACAGATTTTTTTCTGTTGTTTCCCCTCACGTATTTCATTTTCCGTGTTCCAAGATTCACGGTTTCTGCGGAGCTTTGCTCTGACCTTAATCCCTCCTTCTGCTCACTTAGGGCTCCGTTCCGCTGTTTCTAGGTCTTTGAGGGGTAAAGTTAAGCTATTGATGTGAGATCTTTCTTCTCATTGGGCATTTATCCATTATCGCCGCACCCGCGCGCTGGGAGCGGAGCTGCTCTGTCCTGTGTGTCCTGCCACCTCGCGTCCTGGTGGTTTCCTCTTTGACTCCGCGGTTGCTCAGGAGGTAATTTCCACGTGTTTGTGGGCGTTCCCGCTTCCCTTTAGTTTCACACCTTGTGTTTGGACAAGATCCTGGAGATGATTTAACCTCGTTGGCTTTGGTAGGACTTCTTTTCTGAGCTCTCGTGGGACGTGCCCTGGAGAACGCTCTGGGCTTGCGCTCGGCGGCTGGGTGGGCTCTGCGTCGTCTGCTGGCGGCTGGGCGGCCGGTTCCCGCTGCTGCTTGGAAGGGAGAATGGAACACGAGTCCGGGGGTCTGACCTTCCCGGCCACTTGGACCAGACACCGTGCGACCGTGAGGTGTGCGGCGGCAGAGCTTCCCCCCTGCACAAAACCAGCGGAAATGCTCCAGGCAGTGGCTGGCGGTGCCTGTGCGGGGCGGTCAGAGCCGATACCCCGGGGAGAGTTCATGAGATCAAACTGCACAGAGAGCTTGTGTTAGTGACGCTAGAGAACGAACACGGACCTTCACTAGTAGCAAGTAACTAGACTGTTTACCGAGACGCGAGTCTGATCTTCCTCAATCCGCTGAAGACAACTTGAGTTCCAACGCCAGAGGTTCTGAGTAGTATGTGTTTGATTTAAAAATGTTAAGATCAACTTCTAGAAGTCTTGGAGATTCATTTGTTTATAAGTTTTGGCATCCTACGGAGAGGGGACTTGATAGGCTGAGTGATTTCCTCTCCCGGCTCACCCGGCCTGCTGACTGCGTAGGGCTCCCTGACATTGGGTTACGGACCTGGACCAAATGCCTCTTCCAGAAAGAATCTTGGGAGGTAAACGTGAGTATTTCTTGAACAACTGTCCTAAGATTGGGTGGATGGAAAGATACATTTTCAAGTTCTTTAGTGTTCATTAGGCTCAAACCATTTTCCCTAGAAAATACAGTCTAGGTTTGCAGCTTGTCTCTAGCAAAATTGCTCTTGGTGGACTTTTCCTTCGCACCTGCCTTGATCCGTCCCAGTGTCCCGCGGCCGGCTGTGCCCGGCGAAGGCATCGCAAATGGCCACGTCTCAAATCAGACCTTCCTCGACAGCACACACCCCTCAAAGTAAAGTTCTATCATAAAAACGGAGTCAAAACCCGAGTTAATAGGCCATGCTCGTCATTACCTCTGATCCGGTGTCCGTGTCGCACACTGTCACGTCAGGGGAACGACCGCCAGAAAACAGGCTTCCCACTTTCACCGGCCAAAGGTAGATTCGACAAGATAAAATGCATCGTGGTGAAGCAAGTTCTAGTGTGGCTGGACAACAGCTGAGAATCAGGAGAACGGCATTTCAGCCGACGGTTTAAACACGTCCTTAGGGTCACCGAAGCCGCTGCCACGTGGGCTGTCCTTAGCCGTGCTACTCGCTTGTGCGAGACGGACCGGAAAACCTGCGGGAGTCACGAAGTTTGACCTGGAGAGTTTTGATGTTCTCCTTTGTTTTTGGTGCTGGTGAGGAAGTGTGCAGGAGGAGGCCTGGGGGTGTCCGTCCCTCGGGGGTGGCCCTCACTCGGGGGGTGGCCCCATGCTGTCTTCACCTGCCTGACTGCTTTCAGTCCTTCATTTTCTGGGCGGGAAGAAACACTGACTTGTTCTTGTCCTTGCTTCTCCGGAAAACAGGCTGCGTTTGGGGAAGAGGATGAAATGAGAGAAGTCGGTGTCACCGTGGTGGGAGGGACAGTGAGACGGTGCTTCAGAGCCATCCGTGAGGGACGCACACCCATGTCTACTCTCACACGTGCGGCTGCAAATCCTCACCCCCCTGAGATCCGAGGACGTCCGTTGTGTGTCCACAGCACACCACATCCATTCACGTCCGCGGACGGCCGGGCTCTTCCCGAGGGAGCCTCGGCTGAGCGCACGGAGAAAGCATCGGAGCCCAGATCCCTCCAGGGTCTAGCTTCCCGCACGGGCCCTGTAGGAGCCTCCAGCTCCTTGCTCGGCAGCAGAGGGCAAAGACGGCCAAACCAAGCGTGTACGTGTGTACCTGATGGGTCTGCTGATGGACCACCTTTATGAAGACACACAGGACACAAGTGAAAGCCCTGAATGACATGACCCCCAGCCTAGGGCAGCTAATGCCAAACCAACAGTTGGACCATGGGGCTCTTGGTGGAAAAGCTGCCCCTGGTTTTGGGAATCCCGGAAAAGGGCATCATGAGTCGCGCGCGGAGCACAGCCCCCTTGTGGCTGTCCTTCCTGAGGTGACTCTCCAGGGATATTTCACGGAATCCCCGCTCACAAGTTTGCAAGGAGTGTCACTGCCGCACAACAAGAAGAGAAGTGAGCTCAGAGAGGCGGCAGCTCAGTCAGGACTGGAGGCTGCCGAGGGCTTGCGCGCTGTTCCGGAGGACCGGCCACAGCCCTGCAGCTCCCCGCCACGCCTCTGCGCAGACGACCCTGCAGGTGACGTGTGTGATATTTGCCGGGCGCATAAGGCCGAGGTTGAACTGAGCCATTAATTTCCGTTAACTGCTGAAAGGGAATGTGACTTAGAAGATCGCTATCAGGGAAAAAACACCCATGCCTTCATGATTTGGGCAATGCTTTGGGAAGGTATGTTTTTGGAAAATGTAGATTTTATAATTAAATAATACATTTTTGATGACCGAAGAAGAAATAGTGAATTCGGGGAGTTCTGAGAGCAAACTAACAGTCTGCACAGAAAGGACAGCGGAGGACCTTGCGCCCCAGATGACATTCTCTGGAGCCTGTGAGGGAGATGGACCCAGAAAACGGAGCTTATTGTGGAAAGAGCAGAAGAGCAGGCATCGGACGTGACTTAGAAACGCAGATTTTGTTTGGCTCCACAGTCCTAACCGAGTCACAGAAGAAAGTCTCTGAAATGCAGCGGAACGGATATCGGAGTGTGGATTTTCCGAACTTCACTGGGTTGAGGGGACGTCAGGAGTGCTTCGGGGCGGGGGGCAGCCCCCAGCAGGGAAGGCCCGGTGACGGGGTGTCGTGCCGCAGCAGAGCCCCAGTGCCTCGCCCGGAAGTGGGGCGGCCGCCCGTGTGCGTTTGGGCTTGCGCCTGCGGACCCCGTGCGCCTGCTGACCGTGGGGAGCGAGCCTTCCCACGGGGCGCAGTGTGGCTCGGAGTGAGATCCGGACGGTGGCCACGGCGGCCTCTTCTCGAACACGGAAGGAAGCCTGGTTCCCCGCAGGAGCTCCGAGCACGTCTGTGGGGAGCAAACAGCAACTCGCTTGCAGAGAGCAGGGCGGCCGGTGCGCTTACCCTGGGTTCTGCGGAGCGAGGTCTGCACGGCTGAGCTCCTGAAGGGGACCCTGGGCGCAGAGCAGAGAGGCCGACCAGCCCAGGCGGAGAAGGGCCTTGGGGAAGCGTAGATTTGTAAGGGGAGAATCAGTAAAGAACTTACTGGGGGGCAGGGAGCATGAGCTCCTGTTTCCCCCTGATGCCTGCGGTCCCGTCCGTGACCCATTCCCCGCCATCGTGTGAAGCTGTTCTCTCTGTCAGGACACGATGCGGCCGGAAGCGTGGCCTGACCTGGACGTGTGCTGGGGCGGGCAAGTCCGCCACCGCTCTGGGGACCTGCTAATCCTCCTCAAAGCGCTGACTGCCGGCTGGCGTCTGGTGTTACAGGGTTTCCCGCTGGGGGCCGGCGCTTCCACGTGAGCAGACGGGCCACTGTGGACCCGAAGGCTGTGTGCTTGACGGGACAAGACTAACGCTGGACAATGGGAGACTCCTTTGTTCATCGAAAAATTCATCCAGATGTTCACGCCGCAGGCCAGCAAGTACCGGAAGGTATTAGGAAAGTGCCCAGGACAGACCTGACGCTGAGAAGGTGAATCGTGTTTTATAAACGGATAACGCACTTGTGGAACGGCTGCTTCAAACATTTTGGGTACAGAGTCTCCTGCAGTACTGTTTCTAGACGTGTGGTTTCTCCTACTTATTCTGATTTCCTGGGGGAAGAAGAATACTTTCTAAGGGGAAAGATTTTTTAAGAATAGAACAACTGTAAGTTTTCCGCTTAAGAGTAAAACACTGTCTGCTCAGCCCACGCGGTGGCTGCGTGCAGGCAGCCCTTCGGGGCTCTCTGGAGCGGGGAAGTTTGGGACCGTCCCATGCTGCGTGCGGGACGGTCCCTCTCCCGGCCCCGGGCTATGAGCACCGGACCTAGAAGGCCCGACTGTCACATCATGTGTCCTGGAGGCTGGGAACCGGAGTGTGAGCTGCGGCATGACTCCGTCTACACCCAGTGAGAGGTCACGTGTGCAAGATGAGCTGCCCCCTGGGTGTTCTCAGTCCCCTGAGCGCCTCGTAGTAAGTGCCTGTGCGCCTTTTATTCCAGCACGAGGGGCTCCTGTTTCTCAGAACTGAACGGCCCGACCCGACACCTCTCATGCTCTTCGGGAATTACTCGGTGTTAGAAATTTGCAGACCACGCGGTCTAGGCATCTCGACACGTCTGCAGCCTCCCATCAGCACGGTGAGCTCTTCTGCTTTGTTCTGGGGGGTCGGCAGAGCGAGGCCCTGGGGGAGCGTGTCCTCCCCTCATGCGCAGACGCGGCGAGAGCTCACACCCCAAGCCCGCGTTTGGGGACAGGGTAGGTGCCGTCGTGTTGCTTCTCTGTCTTGCTTTCAGAAATAAAGAATGTGAAGCTGGATCCCGTCTCTCGCTTCAGAAGCTCTCGGGGGTTTGAAGGAGAACCCGCAGGTGGGGGCTTCGCCGGCCGCGGGCTTGCCCTGTTGCGCCTCGGCTCCCGACGCGGTGACTCCCCCGGGACCTCCTGTTCGCAGCCGGGGGTCTGAGAGGCGCCGTCCTGGTGAAATGCTCAGTGGAGAGTCTGGAGCCTCGAGACTTGGGGCTCAGACGCTCTGGCCTGTGCGTCTGAGACAAGGAAGCCGAGGCTTCGGACGGATCAGTGAATCCCCACCTTGGAGAACAAATTAAAAGCAGATTCTGGGACTAAAACTCAGTTTTCCCCCACTTCCAGTCCAAACACTCTTCATGGTCTTAACTATTTGAAATTACTTTTTTTTTTAATTTTTAAACTTTATTTCTTCAGCATTCCAAGCATTGTTAATGCGTTTGGTTTGGTCACGTGTCCTGGCCTTCACGCGCCCCTTTCAACCGTCCCGAATCGCTGCCTTGTGTGGCACAGGTGCCCGGATGGCTCTGCGCTCAGGACGCCTCCGGACTCGATGCCTGGACGCGCGGGATAAATCCACAGTTTTCACGAGCTGCTGGCCGGCCCGGCCACAAGTGACCTCTTTCTCTTGGACTGTGGAAATAATAAAAGTTTCCCCGTTGCCTTTGTCTTGTGTTTTTTTCTTTCTGACCTAAACAAAAGCACAAAAGATATTACATCTGAGCATGACTGGAAGCAGGTGTTTCTACACTAGGCACATGTCTCCTGAGAAGAACCCGTCTTGACCTTTCCTGTTCACGTGCGTGTGTAGGTGTTGTCTTTGGCTTGTTGGGCACGGGCTGGCTTCCCCACCGAGAAAGCACTGAATTTGCCCCAGTATGCTGTGCTGCTTCACTAGGAGAACCGCCGCAGACTCCCGAGCTAACGTGGGGAGCAGCGAGTCAGTCGTCCGCTCGCACTGTGCTTCCCGGAGCTGCCGTGCGCGCTGGGAGACGCGGCTTGTGCTCGGACACCCAGAAGAGCTGCCGGGGAGCGTGACTTGGAGTGTGGCTGCGCCTCTTGAGGGGGCCGGGGCTCTTCCCGCTGCTCCGTCCTTCACACAGAGGCGTTGGAAGCATGAGTGTGAGCATCTGTGAGCGTGTGTGTGCGCAGTGTGTCTTGGTGTGTGCATGTGTGTGGGCATGTGTGTGTGCGAGCTTCTGTGAGGGTGTGTGTGTGCACAGTGTGTCCTGGATGTGTGCATGCATGTAAGCATGTGAGCATGTGTGTGCGCAGTGTGTCTCGGTGTGTGCATGCGTATGAATATCCATCAGTGTGTGTGTGCACAGTGGCTGTGGTGTGTGCATGCGTGTGAGCACGTGTGTGTATTTGAGAATGCTGCTATGAGACCTGACTTAGAGGCCCGTGAAGGGATAGGGAATAGTAGTTCCCGTAAACACATTTAAGAGCTCATCTACAATAACGGCAGCCTCGTGTTCAAGTGTAAGGAAGGGTGAATGTTTCAAAAATGGTGTTCAAGAAAGTCGAGTTCTGTTTGTATAATGTTAGAATATTGGTCTCTACCATATATGAAAATAATGTCAAGATATGTTAAGAGTTGTATGTAAAACTCTGAATTGGGAAGAACCTCACAGTCACAGAGTAGAAAGGATTGGTTTGAAGACACACACCGTCTCACCTCTCATTCTCTTGTAAAAAATGCACCAAATGTCATAAAAGGGAATCTCGTTAAAAAATAAATACACTCAGAAAGATCAGATATACTGGAGGGGATAAAATAGCTATAAAATTTGGGGAGATAAAAGTTGGATGAAGGGTGATGGATTCGGCACAGGGAGTCCCAAGGGTTGGAAGACCCCACACATGTCACTCGGCTGGGTCCTAGCTCTGCTCACGGCTGCCTCGGGACTCCCTGTGCCTGCTGAATCCATCACCCTTCATCCAACTTCTCTCCATCTCCCAAAATTCTATTACCATTTTATCCTGTGAGGCAGGAATCCATCAGAATCCTAGAGGAGAACACAGGTAGTAACCTCTTCGACATCGGCCACAGCAACTTTTTTCAAGATATGTCTCTAAGGGCAAAGGAAACAAAAGTGAAAATGAACTTTTGGGACTTCATCAAGATCAAAAGCTTCTGCACAGCAAAGGAAACAGTCAACAAAACAAAGAGGCAACCCACGGAATGGGAGAAGATATTTGCAAATGACAGTACAGACAAAGGGCTGATATCCAAGATCTATAAAGAACTCCTCAAACTCAACACTCAAAAAACAGATAATCACATCAAAAAATGGGCAGAAGACATGAAAAGACACTTCTCCAATGAAGACATACAAAGGGCTATCAGACATATGAAAAAATATTCATCATCACTAGCCATCAGGGAGATTCAAATTAAAACCACATTGAGATATCACCTTACACCAGCTAGAATGGCCACAATCAACAAGACAGGAAACAACATGTGCTGGAGAGGATGTGGAGAAAGGGGAACCCTCTTCCACTGTTGGTGGGAATGCAAGTTGGTGCAGCCTCTTTGGAGAACAGTGTGGAGATTCCTCAAGAAATTAAAAATAGAACTACCCTATGACCCTGAAGTTGCACTACTGGGTATTTACCCCAGAGATACAGATGTAGTGAACAGAAGGGCCATCTGTACCCCAATGTTCATAGCAGCAATGGCCACGGTTGCCAAACTGTGGAAAGAACCAAGATGCCCTTCAACGGACGAATGGATCAGGAAGAAGTAGTCCATATACACTATGGAGTATGATGCCTCCATCAGAAAGGACGAATACCCAACTTTTGTAGCAACATGGACGGGACTGGAGGAGATGATGCTGAGTGAAATAAGTCAAGCAGAGAGAGTCAGTTATCATATGGTTTCACTTGTGGAGCATAACAAATAGCATGGAGGACATGGGGAGATGGAGAGGAGAAGGGAGTTGGGGGAAATTGGAAGGGGAGGTGAACCATGAGAGACTATGGACTCCGAGAAACTAACTGAGGGTTTTGGAGGGGAGGAGGGTGGGGGATGGGTGAGCCTGGTGGTGGGGATTAAGGAAGGCACGGACTGCACGGAGCACTGGGTTTGGTGCATAAACAATGGATCCTGGAACACTGAAAAAATAAAATCAAAAGGACAAAAAGCCCCCATCACCGGCCACTTCTGAGCTGGGCCTGGGTAGAGCTAAGATCAGGCGCGATGGTGAAGATGCTGGAGATTTCTTCCTGCTTCCACACCTGGGGGCAGCAGCCCCAATCCTGCCTTGCAGATGACTGTGACAGCGGAGGGATGCCCGGTTCTCGAGAGGGCATGACCACTGTCCCGGAGTGTGGCCAGTGCTTATTTGCTAGTGGTGCATGCAGGGCTCCTGGCCCCGCCCCTTCCTCATTTAGGGCCTGCAGATCAGGGGTCCGGAGGTCCCAGCGGACGTCAGAGGGCTTTCCGCCCACCAGCCTCAGAGAACTGAAGATGCAGATACCGGGGCTCCCAGCCAGCGGCCCAGCCAGACAGCCCACAGTCTCCGTCACATGCACCCAGGGCCACCCACCGCCCGAGATTCCCCTCGTCTCTGTTCCCCGGTCACAGTCGTGACCAGAGAAGCAGGAGCGAGTGGAGGCCTGAGGCATGAAAGACAAAGCTCAGAAGATCAAGCAGAAAGTCGTCCGCTGGGAGGAGCAGAAACGGGCCTGCTGAGGGAAAGGGAATCTCCCACCAGCGGCCGCAGGGACATCAGGAGCGGTTGCCTCTGTGAACCAGGAACAGGACACCGCAGATGAGGAGCAGCGAGAAGAGAGAACCACTCGGGGAGGAAAGGTGATTTTCACCTCTAGCAGAACTTAAAATCTCACTCTCCCAGCCCCGGACAGGGCACCCGGACAGAATGTCTCCTGGCTCGCATGCCCGGTGGTGGGCCCCTGCCCCGTCCACAGGCCCTGCCCTGACCTTCGGTTTGAGATAGGCCAGCTTACATGGAGGCCTGGGCTCTGCCACCTTGCTGTGGTGGGGGGTCTCTGGCCTGGTCTTGAACAGCCTCGCAACGCTGGGAAGGTAAGGCCTTGCTTACGGTGGTGCCCACAGGGGCCTCTGTGCCTCTCAGGGAAGCTGGAGCCGTCACAACCCAGAGAACGTGGCCTTCCCTGGGGGCTTGCAGGGCAGGGTCACTGTCCCATGGCCACACGGGACATGCTTGCAGACACGTGCAGGTGCCTTGGAGTGGGTCTGGGCACACACGTTCATCCATGTGTTGTGCACGGGCAGATCAGCCGGATCGTGCGCAGAGGCAGCGCTCTTCTCCTGGAGGCCGTGGCCATCAGCGAGCCCCCTGCCAGCTCTGTCATTTCTCCGTGACCCCCTCACTGCTGCTCAGTCTCGAGCCACATGCTGGAGAAGGGAAAGGTGTATACACTCAGGCGCATCGGATCGTAACAGGGAAAATTTGCAACATGTCACTAAACGGGACACTTCTGTCGCGTTATGGTTTCCTGGGCTAACGTTTGTGGTGGGCGCTCACAGACCTAACCGAGTCTGAGCGGCCGCGTCGACGGCGTCAGCGACGTGCGCACGAGGACGCCGTGGGACCTTCCTGTGGCGCCGACGAGCGCGTCCCGCTCACCACCAGGGCTGCCTTCCCTGTCAAGTGCAGCAGGAGTGAAGGCGTGCGGAGACCAGGACGCGGGCTCCCAGCAGGGCCCTGTGGGGTAGAGGGCGCCCCGGCTCGGGGCCGTTGGTGAGATTCCGGGCTCTGCGGCGACGAAGGGACGCGGCCCCCAGGGCCCAGGTGACTGTGAGAACGAGCCGCACGCCCCGCGTGGTACCAGGGCATCACCTTCCTCGGGACACCGGCTGTTTCCCACCACAGCTCCAAGACCCCGTGCCCCGCATGGCCGGACGTCACGGCCCCCACAGCAAGGAGACCCCTGCCCTGGGCCGCGTGTCCTCTCCTCTCTCGCGGGACCTGCCGGTGACAAGGTGTCTCTTCCTCGGTGGCCTCACTGCCAAGCCACGAAGGATCGTTTGCTATTTTGGCCGAAAGCTTCCTTCTCTTTGGAGGAAAATACAGTTGGCTTCCATGCTCGAGACAGATCTGGGAGTTGGCGTGCCTCGTCAACACGCCAGCGTGGTGGAGTCGCAGGTCGGGTGAGGCCCCCGGAGGGGTTCGAGGCTGCAGGAGAGGCTCTCGGTCCAGCGTGAGGGACACAAGAGCTTTGATGCTACAAATGGGAAAACTAGAGAAACCTGGGGAAACCACTGAACAGAACAGTCAACAGACACACTGGTGTGAGGTCACCTGGGCCGAGGACACAGCATGTTCTGGAAAGCCCAGAGAGGGTGTGCCTGGAAGAGGGAGGCCGAGGGGGCTTGGGGCTTCCGGGCCAGGGTGAGCCGGGAGGGCAGGGCTGGAAGATGCAGCTTGTCTGGGAACGGGGCGGAGGGCGGGGCGGGGGGCAGGTGACAGAGCAGCTGGTGAGCGGCGAGAGAAACCAGGGGCTCCTGGTCGAGGGGCACATGAGCCGTCTCAGGCAGACAGCCCGGGAGGAGACGCAGCCGCGCGCTGTGTCCTCGAGCTTGGGTTGTTGTTGGGGGAGGGCTGCTTTCGGAACAAGACTGGCCAAATGGACACAAGTGTCCCTCCACGGAAGGAAGAACGAGCGTTTCTGAGTAAGCGAAGTTGGCGTTGGCGTGGCATGGCGTCCGCAAGTCATGGGGACATCTTGTGATCCTGTCTCCGCGGTGATTCAAATTCAGTTTAATTAACATGTAGTGTATTAGTTTCAGAGGTAGAATTTCGTGACCCATCCGTCTCATACACCCAGTGCTCATCACATCACGGGCCCCCGGAATGCCCATCGCCCACTCACCCCGTCCCCCGCCTGCCCTCCAGCAGCCCTCAGTGTGTTTCCTGTGACAGTCTCATGGTTGGTCTCCATCTCCGATTTCTTCCCATTCAGTCCCCCCTTCCCTAATTCCTCTGCACTATTCCTTATATCCCACATACAAGTGAGACCATGTGATAGTGGTCTTTCTCTGATTGACTTATTTCTCTCCCCACAATACCCTCGAGTTCCATCCACATTGTTGCAAATGGCACGATTTCATTCTTTTTGATGGCTGCGTAATATTCCATTGTGTATATAGACCACATCTTCTTTATCTGTTTGTCTGCGGGTGGACACCAACAGAGCTTTTTCCACAGCTGGGCTGTTGTGGACGTCGCTGGGGTGAGGTGCCCCTTCAGATCACTGCATTTGTATCCTTTGGGTAAACACTCAGTGGTGCGATTGCTGGGTTGCAGGCGGCCCTCTGTTTGATTTTTTGAGGAACCTGCACAGTTTCCTGTGGTGGCTGCACCTGTTTGCGCTCCCATCAGCAGGGCGCGAGGCCCCCTTCTCCGTGTCCTTGCCAATGTCGGTTGTCTCCTGGGTTGCTGACTCTGGCCGTCCCGGCCAGTGTGAGGTTCACTGTAGCCTCGGTTGTCTTCATGGTAATTTTAATGTGATATGTAAAAAATAAGCTACCTGGAATTTAAAAAGCAGATGAATTGATCAGTTCTATTTTTAATACTTGAAAGGATGTTTTAAGATCACCACGAGACTTCTTTTCCCAAAGCATTTTTTCTGATAAATCCTATCAGTGAAAAATGAGAGAAACAAAAGCAAGCAGTTTTGATTTAAAATGCCTTCATTCCCAAAACGCTGGCCCAAGAACACGCCACAATCTCCTCATACATTTATGTCCAGTTTCTAGTGTGCGGAAGGCCCGGCAGTGGGGACGGTCTGATTCTGATTTAACCAGCGGGACCCCCCCTTCTTGGTCTGGAATGTGAGCTCTGATCGCAGAGACTTTGTAGTGACATCGACTGTCCGCTCAGATTTTCCTCACCAGAGATCCAGACCATTCCTTTGCAACAACAGAATCTCGGCAGGACGCGCTGCCCGGGAACTTGGAGAGAAGAAAGTTCAGAGGCGCAGTTGGGTACAGACTCTGGAGCTGGGTGACGGAGATGACTCCTCGCCTCTGGAATGTCACAGGCCCCCTGGTCATGCTCTGTTGGCGGGAGGAGGCGTTGTTTATGCCAGGCGGGAGAAGTCACTTAACTCGTGTCCTTTGATCAAACATTTTTTTATGAGACCTGAATAAATCATTCTTCTAAAAGTGGCATCCCGGGCAGGGAGACGGTGTGCCTTTCTGAGGGATCCAGAAGCTGTGCTGCCCTTCCGCAGGGGAGAGGTTCTGCCTCGAGTGCCTTTGGCCTGACCCCGGACAAGCTCTCTGCCGCCTTCTCCTTCTCCTTCTTCTTCTTTTTAAGAAGGTGGAGAGAGAAAGCATAAGCATGGGTGAGAGGCAGAGGGAGAGGGAAAAGCTGACTCCCTGATGAACAAGGAGCCCAAGGCAGGACTCGATTCCAGGACCCTGAGATCATGACATGAGCCGAAGGCAGACGGCCCCACTGACTGAACCACCCAGGTGCCCTATTCCTCTGTGCTTAATGTGTCTTTTATCTCTGGCTGCTTTTAAGCTCTCCTCTTTATCACCGGTTTTAAGTAACTTGATTATGATGGATCTTAGCATAGTTTTCTGAAGTTTCTTGAGGCTGGGATTTATTGAGCTTGGATCTTATTCTTGGATTTTTTTTTTATAAGATTATTTATTTATTTATTTGACAGAGATCACAAGCAGGCAGAGAGGCAGGCAGAGAGAGAGAGAGAGAGGAGGAAGCAGGCTCCCTGCTGAGCAGAGAGCCCGACACTGGGCTCGATCCCAGGACCCTGGGATCATGACCTGAGCCGAAGGCAGAGGCTTTAACCCACGGAGCCACCCAGGCGCCTTGCTTTTCTTTTCTATTTGTAAGAGCTCTTTACATAGGAGGTGTTAGTCCTCCGACTGACACTGGGTGCGAGTATTTTTGCTCGTCCATTCTTGAACTCCTGTAAGCCTGGACCCTGATTTGCTGCGACTCAACCCTGAGCTGGCAGAGCTCACCGGGGATCTCGTAGCTGCCAAACCCCACGGGTTCTTGCCCAGCACGAGCCTGCTCCCCGTCCCACTGGGCCTGTTCTCCCCGCCCATCTCGCGCACTCCTCCCGCCTCCTGCCGCACGGCACCCCCACTGCTTCCCCTGCCGCCCTTTCTGCTGTCTTCCTCGGCCTCCCTTGAGCGCTCCTTCGCCGCTGCCCTCACTGGCCGCTCCGAACTGACCATCTCTTCTGAGTTCATCCAAACTCCCCAGCACAAATCCCATGGCGCACGGGCGTTGAGGAAGGCTTGTGGCTGGATGTGGTGGCCCTGACCTCAGAGCGGGTAGGGAGGCTCCGTGCTGCAGGGGCCAGCCTGGCAGGCCGCCCACTCCGCTAGCCACACGCGGTGGCCCGTCTCCTCTTCCTTCCCACCGCCCGCTCCCCATTCTCGCACACAGCCCACGGTCAGCCAGACGCTCTTCCTAAATCCCCACCCCGTGGGCTGGCCTGTGCTTTACACTCAAGCACCTCCTGGAGTTTCTGATTCCCACGGGCAGGGTAAAACCCGGTGTGCACCGAACACTCCCATCCAGGGCACGCACACACGCCACGGGGCCTGCGTGCCGTAAGGGCAGGACGTGGGCAGCTGAGACAGAGACACAGAGGGATAGAGACAGAGAGACAGAGATAGAGAGAGACACACAGAGAAAGACAGAGACAGAGAGATAGAGACACAGAGAGATAGAAAGAGATAAAGAGACAGAGATAGAGACAGAGAGACAGAGAGACAGCGATAGAGACAGAGAGACAGAAAAAGAGACAGAGATAGAAAGACAGAGACAGAGAGAGATAAGAGACAGAGATATATAGAGACGGAGAGAGAGATAGTCAGAGAGACAGAGACAAAGAGAGAGACAGAGACAGAGAGAGATAGACCATGAGAGAGACAGAGACAGAGAGAGATAGACCATGAGAGAGATAGAGATAGAACAGAGACAAAGAGATAGATCCAAGAAGACCTATAGACCAAGAGAGACAGAGACAGAGACACAGAGGTAGGGAGAGATGGAGAGAGACGGAGAGAGGGTCAGAGCGGTCTTTGCCGCCGGACTGATTTTCTGGTTTGCCGGGTGCAGGCAGAGGTCCTGGAGTGTGGCCGCTGGGTCAGTGACATCCCCAGGGATATTTACCAGAGGTGCCGGCCCCGTGCTGGCCCTGCAGCAGACCTGGGCATCAGAGGGGGGCCTGGGGCCTTACTTTTGTTTGGGAGCCCCCCTGGCATCTAGGGTACTCGCTGGGGCCTGAGAACCACGGGGCGAGGAACTTTCGAAGGTCTCAGGCGTGAGGGGCTGACAGATGCGGGTTGGGGCTGAGAGGAGCTGGTAGGTCCCTTTCCCACCGAGATGTGGCCAGAGGGGCAGGGCGTTGTCCCCTGGAGGGGACTGATGGAGCTTCCCAGCGGGTCCTGGGGGGTCGCCTTACAGAGCAGGAGGAGCTGTGTGGTATCAAGCGTCTTTGTGATCTCGAGTGTCCCGGCTGTGTGCTGGGGGTCCAGCCGTCCTCGGCTGTCTGCAAACGCTGAGCCCCCATGGCCTCCGCGTGCGCATCCCGGGGAGCCCCTCAGGCCTGCGCGGTCTTAGCTCATTCATTTCTGAAGAGCTTCGTTTTCTTTACTGTGAGTTTCATATTTGTCTGTGTGGATTTCATAGCCAAGAAAATGCTAAAAAGTCACTAATTAAAATAAAAAGTCCTAAATGTTTTAACCTCGTGGCTTCGCCGTCCTGTAAGAGCAGATGAAGGCGGCTTTCCCTAGAACCCACGATGTATTAAGAGCCACAGTGGAATTTGGCTCCAGTTTTGGGAGAACGAGAGACTCAGTGTCACCCTCGCACACCAGGGCTGGCGGGAGGCGGGTGTGCTCGCGAGTCACGTTCGGACGCCCGTCCTCACTAAGGAGAAGCCAAGCAGCGTCTCTTCTGGAGATGACTGAGTCGGGAACGTGGGGGCGCTCCCTCCCGAGAGATCGCGAGGTAGCTAGGGGTCCACACGGAGAGTTGTCCAGGGCAGGGAGGGCTGGGGTCTCTCTCCCCGCTGGGCCCCTGAAGTCTTCCCCTCTCCTAGCACCAGCCTCTTCTCCCCCTGCTCCCAGCTTCCCTGGCACATTCTCAAACCCTCACCTCAGCCCCTGGGGATGGTTTCTTCTCTGGTTCCCTGGGAGGGTCGTCTCCCTGGCTAGACTGTGAGATCCTCCGGCACTCCTTCCCACACCAGAGCCACGCGAGTCCTCTGCATCGCACACCGGGGAAAGCAGGGCTCACGGAGGCTCTGCGCTTGTCCAGGTTCCCACGCCGGGCGGCACGGGGTGGGGGTCTGGGCCTGGGAAGCCGCTGCTCCGTTCCGTTTCATTTCCCACCAGCGGGTCGGACGCCAGCCGGACAGCACAGCCGAGCACACGGTCTGGTGCGCAGGGAGTGTAGCTCAGCATCACGGCTAGAATGATGCTCGGCAATTGTGTGACTTCTTCAAAAAACATTTCTCCTGGTGACCTATTTCCTTGAAGCAAACCAACAAATGATTTCAGTGAGGAAACTCCACCTCACTACCTGCTCGTGTTTATTGTCAACAGAAGAACTGGAGTGAAGGCGACCGTGTTGTCCTGCCGTGGCGTCCCGGGGCCGGACGTGGTGTGATGCAGTGGGACGTGGACAGCAGCTGGATTCCACACGCGCTTCTGACCAATGGCATGCTGGGTTTCCAGCCCTTTGGAAGTACACGGGATTCCTAGTGACTGTTAGGCACAGACGTTTCGGCCCCCAGAAAGACATTTGCTCCCTGGGAAATCCCTCTGCCATGGCCGGCGCCTGCCCCACCCCCAGCCCCTCCGCAGCCCTTTTCCTGCTGCTCCTTCGGTTCCTTTCCCCAGTAGATAAAAATAGCAAAGTGAACATAACACGTTCACAACACCATAAAGAAATCAAACCAGAGGTAAGAGGACAAGACGACTGGACATGAAGTAGGCACTTGCGTTCCCTTCTTTGTTTGAATCCAGCTCTGAAGTTGTCCAAGCACCATGGAAAGTTTAATAATTTGGAAAGAACATTTTCCTACAGCAAATGGATTTTTAGTCTGGAAGGATCCATTTACACTCGAGCTAGGAACTGTGGGTTTAGTCTTGCTCTTTGCCTGTGACGTCTTTGGCCACGTTGGTGTTTATTTAAGCCGAGAGAAACGTGCCCCGCGCAGCTGAGGGAGAACGTCTGTGTGGGACTTGGGCACGGATGACTGTGGCCGCGGGGCTCAGCCGAACCTCCACGACGGCTTCCTTGGTTCCGTCCTTCGCGCCGCCCAATTTCCTACGATCTGCCGGTGCCCGTCTCTCTGGTTATGCTGACGGCCGTGAGCCGCGGGATCGCTTGCGTCTCCCACCAGCGACCGTGGCCTTTGTTAGCCAGTCCTGGGGACACTTCCTTCAGTTCTGTTGTTGCTGTTCCTACCCTCATCAGCCCTCTTCTTCCGTCCCACTGGGTGCGTAGAGCTACAGACCATCCAGAATTCTTACTTGGCAGACGGCCGTGGCTCGGGCGTCGGCATCTGCTCGCCGAGCTGCAGCTTTGTTATCTTCCGTCCCGAGCACACGATTTCACTCTTCGAATCTCTCCTCGCAGACCTGAGGGATCTGCTCTAAGTTCGCTTCTCCCACGGGAGCTAGGACACACCTTGCCCCTCCCTCAGGCAGTGTCTGCCAGGCCTGGCCGTGAGCTTTCCTGCTTCCCTGTGTCAGGAGAGTCATCTTGTTATTACCTGAAAACCAGTGTTTGGGATTCCCTTTACTGTTGGGTGACCCGTCGTGGTGAGAACTTCCCAGTGTCCCTCTGATAAGCGGTCTGTTTCCAGTGATCGCTGCTTATCACTCAAACAATGTCTCAGAATTTTCTTTTCTTTTTGCACTCTAATTTTGCTTGGTTGTATTGGGTTGAAAATACCATTTGAAATGCAAGTACTTGGCCAAAGAAAGACCCTCATCCACACGTTACCTCTCCTTGCCCTAGTGAGAATCAAACCATGGGTGGGCATAAGCTATTTCTAAATAACACTAAGAACTAAGCCATCTCTAACAACTCTACCAGCAGTGACGATTCATTCTCGTGTTTCCAAAGACGGTACTGTTTTTGTAGTGACTCGTGTCACGTGACCTATGCATTTACTAGAACCTAGTGTAGACTTGCCTCTCCACCCCACCCCCCGTCCCCAGGGAGCCTCTGGGGAAGAGCTGAATGGAAACAGGTTCAAGGTTGGCCAGGTCTCTGGCTTTCGTGGGGCTCAGCTCCCGACTTCTCAAAGACCGTGGGATTTCCTGTTCCTGTTGTGAGTTAACTATTCCAAGCTCCATGCCTCTAATCCAGATACAAACCTCTAACCAACAATGGACTTTCTGTGCAAACACCAATCCTGCAGTGTTTGAGAGAGGCAGAGGAGGGTGCAGAGAGCTTGGTGGAGGCTGGACCTGCTGTCCGCTCCATCCACTCGCCAGCCACAGACCTTGGACCCCTGACATGTGCCAAGCACCATACCAGACACTCTTTCTGTTTCTTAAATTTATTCATTTTTTAATTTTATTTTATTTTATTTTTAAAATTTTTTTTTATTTTTAGCGTAACAGTATTCATTGTTTTTGACCACACCCAGTGCTCCATGCAATCCATGCCGTCCATAATACCCAACACCTGGTACCCCGACCTCCCCCCCCCCCGCCCCTTCAAACCCCTCAGATTGTTTTTCAGAGTCCACAGTCTCTCATGGTTCACCTCCCCTTCCAATTTCCCCCAACTCCCTTCTCCTCTCCATCTCCCCATGTCCTCTGTGTTATTCCTTATGCTCCACAAGTAAGTGAAACCATGTGATAACTGACTCTCTCTGCTTGACTGATTTCACTCAGCATCATCTCCTCCAGTCCCGTCCATGTTGCTATAAAAGTTGGGTGTTCGTCCTTTCTGATCTCTCCAAAGGCAAAGGAAACAAAAGCGAAGATGAACTTTTGGGACTTCATCAAGATCAAAAGCTTCTGCACAGCAAAGGAAACAGTCAACAAAACAAAGAGGCAACCCACGGAATGGGAGAAGATATTTGCAAATGACAGTACAGACAAAGGGCTGATATCCAGGATCTATAATGAACTCCTCAAACTCAACACACAAAAAATAGATAATATATCAAAAAATGGGCAGAAGATATGGACAGACACTTCTCCAATGAAGACATACAAAGGGCTATCAGACACATGAAAAAATGTTCATCATCACTAGCCCTCAGGGAGATTCAAATTAAAACCACACTGAGATACCAGCTTACACCAGTCAGAATGGCCACAATCAACAAGACAGGAAACAACATGTGTTGGAGAGGATGTGGAGAAAGGGGAACCCTCTTCCACTGTTGGTGGGAATGCACGTTGGTGCAGCCTCTTTGGAGAACAGTGTGGAGATTCCTCAAGAAATTAAAAATAGAGCTTCCCTATGACCCTGCCATTGCACTCCTGGGTATTTACCCCAAAGATACAGATGTCGTGAAAAGAAGGGCCATCTGCACCCCAATGTTCATAGCAGCAATGGCCACTGTCACCAAACTGTGGAAAGAACCAAGATGCCCTTCAACGGACGAATGGATCAGGAAGATGTGGTCCATATACACTATGGAGTATGATGCCTCCATCAGAAAGGACGAATACCCAACTTTTGTAGCAACATGGACGGGACTGGAGGAGATGACGCTGAGTGAAATAAGTCAAGCAGAGAGAGTCAATTATCATATGGTTTCACTTATTTGTGGAGCATAACAAATAGCATGGCGGACATGGGGAGATGGAGAGGAGAAGGGAGTTGGGGGAAATTGGAAGGGGAGGTGAACCATGAGAGACTGTGGACTCTGAAAAACAATCTGAGGGGTTTGAATTTGCAGGGGGGGGGGGCGGGGGTTGGGGGAACCAGGTGGTGGGTATTGGAGAGGGCACAGATTGCATGGAGCACTGGGTGTGGTGCAAAAATAATGAATACTGTTATGCTGAAAATAAATAAAAAATAAATTAAAAAAAAAAGAAAAGTAACATTTTGGGACATCTGGGTGGCTCATTCAGTTAAGCCACTGCCTTCGGCTCAGGTCATGATCTCAGGGTCCTGGGATCGAGCCTCGCATCGGGCTCTCTGTTCAGCAGGGAGCCTGCTTCACCCCCCCTCTCTGCCTGCCTCTCTGCCTACTTGTGATCTCTGTCTGTCAAATAAATAAATAAAATCTTTAAAAAAAAAAAAAGTAAGATTTTGAAAACAAAGATTTAGACATATGTCGCAGGCCCTCAGAAAAGGGACCCTGATGCTTGCAGGGAACGAGCGGAGACCCTGTCCCGTCTTCCCACTCTGGAGGTTCTCTGACTTCTGCGCCGAGACTCCCAGTCACCCTGCGTCCGCAGGACCTTGGCCAAGTGGCCCTGACCTCCCCCACCACCCACAGCTCTGCCTCTGTCTTGCTCAGCCTGCACGCACAGCATCTGGGTCCGGCCGCGGGCGGAGCTCTGGGGGGCGACGTCCACAAGTGCGGGGCACCCTGGGCTCTTCCTTGCTCTGTTACTCCTGTCGGAGGTGGTACATATTCACGGACTCTTCTTTTCCGTCAAATAGGTGAAATAATTTAGAGTTCCTGGTGATGTTTATTCACGCGCTCATTGACTTTTTCAACAGTATTTACTCTGTTTTTCAGGCAGTGTGTTAGGCCCAGGGGCTCACTGGCGGGCCGGACACGCCGCTTCTTCTCCAGTCGTGAGTGTCTAATGCGGGCAAATGAGGCTGTGACAACATGAAACTTTAAAGTCCCTGAAAACACAACATTTAGGAAGTACCCCTGAATTCTTGGACACTTCCGTGCATGCTGGAACAGAAAATGATCTTACAAAAGAGTTGTTTGGAGCCTCGCAAACCGAATCATCTCAAGGGCCGGGTCTGCGCGAAGATGCAACCCAGAGGCCCCCTGCTGAGGAGCCCGGCCTCTTCCGCGCGTGTGACTCACGTTTCCAGGGCTTTCGGCTTCTGCTGATGCTTCCGAGGGTGTGACTGGGGGTCCCAGCCCAACCCGAGCGGCTGGTGGGCGAGCGTCCTGCCGGGGGGGCTGTGGGGGGAGCAGAGAAAATGCTGCGTTTCCTTTGGCAAAAGCCACAGATTGGCCACGGTACGGTATCCCCCGTCCTGTGCTTCGTGGCACGTGGAGTTGCTCAGAAATGGGTGGCTCAGTCAGGTAAGCCACTGCCTTCGGCTCAGGTCATGGTCCCTGGGTCCTGGGATGGAGCCCCGCATCGGGCTCTCTGCCAGCGGGGGGCCTGCTCCCAGGTGATCGCGTGGTTCCTCCCTCCTAACCCTTCCCTCCGCATCAGTCCCTTCTCGTCCCCCCACCCCTCCACAGCTCCCCCTCCCCAGCCCTCCCCTCCCCCCTTCATTGCCACCCTTCCTTCAACGCGGACTTGTGCCGGGCTCTGGAACCACTTCCTGGCTACCAGGGTGGGGGGACCGTCCCGCCATCCAGGAGCCGAGGGTCTGATGAGGGACTGAGTGGGCAGGAGCGGGACCTAGAGCCGTGGGCAAACGCTCGCCTCCAGCATGTCCTTTCTGGAAGCACTCGAGGCCCGCCGCCCGGGGCTGGGGAAGCGCTCTTGGAGCCCCGCAGGCCGGCAGAAGGTCGGGGTCTCAGGTAGCCACGAAGACCCCAGAGGTAAGGAAGAGACCCTACTACCCAGGGCCTGGAGAGACGGGACAACGGGACAACGGATGCTTGTTCTGAGAAGCTCTGTGTTTTGTTTATCACCGCAAAACAACGGGTCCCGGTGATGGGGATGTCCAGGACGTCTGTGCGGGTGGTGCCCCGGGGTCCTGTGCGTGCGGTGCGTGTCCCGCCGCGGGGGCAGGACAGAGGCTCGGGAAGAGCACGAGCAGCCGGGACACCTCGCTGCTGGCGTTCGCGGCCCGTCACTCTGTCCCGTGACCTCTCTGCTCAGCGCTCTCCTCTGTGGAAACAAGCCCTGGTGTTCATGGAGGGCTGAGGCACACCTGCTCCCGGGGCGCCCTGTCAGCGTCTCTGCGGGGACGCTCCCCCTGCCCCGGCCCAGCACCTGCCTGCGCTGCCGGGAGCAGGGACTCCGGCCTCCCCTCCTCCTGCCGCTCGAAGAGGCTGAAATGCCCCCCATGGTCCAGGGTCCCCATCAGGTCCGCTCCGCGCATCCAGCCCCGGCTGTCGGCAGGGCAGTGATGATGAGGAGGACGTGCATCCTGAGAAAGGTCGCCACGAAGGGGCTCTTGTGGGCCTGGGCCTCCTCGTTCTCCCTGGAGAGGCCTGCCCCGCGGGACAATGACCGAGGGTAGCGTCTCCACCACATCACGCTGCCTCGCCGTGTCTCTCCGATGGAGCCCCCTCCCCGTGCAGTCGCGGCTGGCGGAGGCCACGTGGGACACGGAAGGAGCCTTGGCGACTCTGTCACATGGAATCGAGTCAGGGGTCCCGGACATAAGCCTCCCTAAAAATGTAGGAAGGAACATTTAGGGATGGATGCTTTGTAAAAGTCTACTTTACTTTATTAAACGATTTATCATGGAATTATTTTAATTATTATAATATTATTATTTTAATTATTTTAATATTATTATTTTAATGGTTAAACCCCTGAAAAGTCTCTTAGAATACTAATTAGGACTTTCAGTTGCCTCTTCTGATGTTTCCTGTACGTCCTCTTCCAAGTTCCCATGAAACATCAGGGAAACAGGAAAGAAATCACCCAGAACTAAAACAAAAGAACCGTCACGATTCTCTGATTTGGGATTCTCTGATTTGGGGCAGATGAGTCTGAATTACAGGTTTGGAAACTCTTCAAGTCTCCTTGGGCAGCCCCAGCGGTGGGAGGGCCTCTGGTGCCCGCTGGCCGCGCCCGCCTCGAAGGGGGCCTCTTCCCGCCAGCAGCAGGGGCCCCAGGGGCCTCGGATGGACGTGCTGCCGCCTCCGGGAACCACCCTGTCCCCACCTGTCAGGAGACCCCACCCCTGTGAGGCCCGCGGGCTGCTGGGCTCATGCACTGCCCAGCGGGATTTTTCTGTCGTCTGATACTTGGAGCAGGTTTTTTTTTTTTCTGGTTTAAGTTTGAAAATTGGAGGCAGAACATGGTAAAGATTCTGTCACAGTCTGGCAGAAAGATGGTCAGCGTCTGCTGGGCTCTGGAACCTGCGCGTTTTCTCTAGTCGTTGATTCCCACGGAGCTCCTCTCGGGGCCGAGGTCCTCTGGGGGCCGAGGTGAGCAGAAAGTAGACACTCATCCGTGTTGGTGGAGACTCGACTTCCCTGAGTTTGTCTCATTTCCATTAGAGATGACTTCATGTGCCGCACTCAGCTGTCTTACGTTCAGCTGTCGTCAGCGACACGTCATCAAGTGTCACGGGGTAGTCCTCTGCTCCTCCTGCTCGCTTGTGTGATGGGTGCTTTTAAAAAAAAACTTCTAATCTTGGGTGCCTGGGTGGCTCAGTGGATTAAGCCCCTGCCTTCGGCTCAGGTCATGATCTCAGGGTCCTGGGATCGAGTCCCGCATCAGGCTCTCTGCTCAGCAGGGAGCCTGCTTCCTCCTCTCTCTCTCTCTCTCTGCCTGCCTCTTTGCCTACTTGTGTTCTCTCTCTGACAAATAAATAAATAAAATATTAAAAAAAAAAAAACAACTTCTAATCTTGAAACAATGAAAAAATAAAATGAAATTTAAAAAAATAAAAAAATAAAAGGGCAAAAAAAATAATTTAATAAAATTTTCATTTATTTTTCTTTATTTTATCTTTTCAGTGCCCCAAGAAAAAAATCTCATTTATAGAGCAGTAAAAGTCAAAATAGTATGAAATGAGCTTAATAACAATTAAGAGAAAAGGTTTTAATCTTTGTGAGTCGCTTTGATTCAGGAGTCTCTCTTGGAAGCAGAACGTGAGTTTGAGCATTGCCTTGTCAGTCGATCTTTAGATACGTATCTGATAATAACATTGTCTAAAGTGATTACGACTAGCGGGATAAGCAGTTTAAACGGTCATTTAAAACGACTGCCGGCACTCACCACTGTCAGCCGCTGTGACTTATTACCTCATCTAAAACCGAGGACCTCGGGTGAGGCAGGTTGTGAAGCCTGGATTTTACAAATTGACGAGCAAGGTTGAAACCCTAAGTGCCTCCCTGAGCACGTGCTCTCTGACACCTATAATTCCTCCCAGCTATCAGCGGGACCCAGTTAGATGTCTTCCCTGTGTGTGACTCTTGTAAGATTTCAGGAAGGCTTTGTGGGTTGAATTGAGCTCACTTTGGTGCATACTGGTGAATGTGTTTCTGTGACTATTGCATTCAAATAATAATCAGTTTGTGACTGCCTCTGTCCTCAGCCCTGTCCCCTTCGGTAGGGAAAGGACTCTCCGTTTCATGGCACTCTATCTCAGGAACCGGCTAGAGCCTGGAGGACAAAATAAATACACGAAGGGAGGACTTTTATTTAAAGAGTTTTCTTCAAACTGTGAATGTGGCCCCAAGGTTTTCTGGAACCTGACGTTGCTAAGAAATGGAAAGCCAAGAAGAGACCCTAAGACGTGGCAGAATCTTGGTGATGCCAGGGAAGAAGCAAGACGCTTAGTAAACGCAGCTTGTTCTCAATCATGTGTTCTGAGAAGTGCGTTTTCCACGAGGATGACAGTGCTCGGGGTTAGCTTTAGTGGGATGTGTGGGGGGCACTGTCACTTCTGTGTCCTGAACTGGGGTGGCTTCTTGAACTGCTCCAGTCCCCAGCTCTGCTGACCATCTCAGGGTCATGACGTGTGTACTTGTGGAGAAAAGATGAGTCTGTCCGCAGAAAATGTCGTTAGAGTCACACAGACGTGGGCTGTGCGGCTAAATGACCCCAACATATGCTTCTTCCTGGGTTGTGTGATGCTTGTGGCAACTGTTGTCTTTACAATTTTAATTTATGTTATTCTTTTATTTTAAATAAAGATTCTCATGTGTTCCTAGATTTATGTGTATAACTGTCTTAAAGAGAAAACTGTAAAACATTCAAGCCACACAAAACTTGGGATCCTATGCTTATTAAAATTATAAAAATTAAGGGGACTTTTAACGTCCCTAGATTTTTACATACTGAATAACATGAAATACACTTTTATGGAATAGAAACTGTAGAGGTTACAAGAAGAGATTGCTCAAACCACATTAGTTGTTATGAGAAATGATACTTGTCTCTCTTGGTGAGCATTCCCTGGACTAAGAAGATGAACAATATAGAAGATGATCTTATGAAAGTTATATTTACGAAAAAGATGTGTGTGTGTGTGTGTGTGTGTGTGTGTGTGTGTAACACAAAAAGCAAGGTGTGTTGGGTGCCTGGGTGGCTCAGTCAGTCAAGCAGCTGCCTTCGGCTCAGGTTGGGATAGAGTCCCATATTGGGCTCCCTGCTCAGCAGAGAGCCTGATTCTCCCTCTCCCTCTGCCTGCTCTTCTGCCTAATTGTGCTCTCTGTCAAATAAATAAATAAAATCTTAAAAAAAACCAGCAACAACTAGGGTGACTAGGGTGTGCCTGGGTGGCTTAGTCGGTTGAGCGGCTGCCTGAGGCTCAGGTCCTAATCCTGAGGTCCTGGGATCGAGACCCACATTGGGATCCCTGTTCTGTGGGGAGTCTGCTTCTCCCTCTGCCTCTCCCCCTGCCGCTCTTCCCTCTCTTGGTGTGTCTCTCTGTCAAATAAATAAATCTTCAAAACAAACAAAACCCCAAATCTGAGGAGGAAAACAGAAATGCTAGACCACATTACATTTTATCAGTAATTACATTAAAAGTTGATGGTCTAAACATTCCAAATTAAAGACAGAGATCGTCAGGGTGGATCAAAAGCTTCAAACAAGAAGACACGGGTGGGTTGAGCACGGAGTGTCGGCAAAAACAGACCGTGCATATGTGGAGAGGAAGCCATTGGTGTCGAAGAAGATGACCTTCGGCGTGGTGGACCCTGCTGGAGGTAAAGGGCGAGCTTGCAACGGTGAAGTGCCCTTCTCTTCGTTAGGGAGTCGGCACAACCACGGACGTGCTGGTGCCCGATGAGAGACCCTCCAGCCCACGAGGCCAAACCGACCAGATTAAAAGTGGGGGTGGATAATGACTCGCTGGAGCCGGGTCTTAACACTCTCCTCTCCGCGCTGATAGGCCAACTGCACAGTCAAGACGAAGCCTGGCCCAGGACCCAGCATTGCTCGGAAGGGTTTCCTGGCTGGAACTGGTCGGAATGTAGGCTCGGTGTGGGGAAGACCTGGCTTGTGGTTGCGAGTCCTCTGGGGAGGAGGCGGGGGTTCCCCTCCTGCAAGGCTGTTTGGATGCCCGGGCAGGGCCTGCTTCTCTCGGTGAGGCGCTGGCAGCCCCTCGGCTCCCTCCTTAGGCTTCCTAGGCTCCTTCTCTGCAGACAGGCCCAGGCAGCGCTCGCAAGAGCCCAGGGTCTCCTCCGAGCCCGTCCGCTGCCCGGTAGCTGACGTAGTGCGTGGGTCCCCACGTGCACTTCGGGTTTGGGCCACTGAGGGTTCCGTCCTTCCTGCCCAGCTCAGCAGCGCGGTTAAAAAGATGATTTTCAAATTGCATTTAGCACTTTGTTTTCAGCAAGAGAGATTCCAGGAAACGTAGTTTGTCCTGAGGGCAGAAATGGGAACTACTTTCTGGAAAACATGGTAAAATCAACGAGTAGCGCGCACTCTCCGTCCCCGCCCTGTTGCCTCCCACAGCAGAGAGAGGATGACCTCGGTGGCCGGCCCGCGGAAGGGTTAAATCGAGCGTGGCCGGCCCGCGTGGCGAAGGCGGCCCGCAGCTCCTGGGGTGGGGACGGAAGGCGACGGGCCGCCGTGGCTGCGACCAGCCGCTCCCGAGAAGGAGCTCTGAGTGCCCTTGTTTGTTTCCAGCAAGTGTTCGAAGCGTTTGCCATTTGGAGGAGTCACCCCGGTTCCCAGGGACCACAAGCCAGAAACATTCCTCTGGAACCACCGAGCGGCCTTCCTGACTTGCCGCGGGTGCAAAAGTGCAGGCTTTCACTTTCTCCGCTCTGCATATTGGAGACCCGATGGATGAAGTGGCCCGGGCTTGACCCCCCCCAGGCCCGAGACTGGCTCCTGCAGGCCGCCCCGAGCTCCAGCTCCCACCCTGGGGCTCTCCGTTCTGTGACGCTGCTTCAGCTTGCTAGGAACCCGCTCCCTCGGACCGACCTGGAAAAGCCATTATCATCCCTATGATGCACCGACGCTAGTTAAACACACACCCCTTGTGGGTTTGAACAGTGTGGGCCTCTCGCAGCGGTCTGCCGAGCCCCGGAATGTGAGCACGGCAGGAACACACCCCTCCTGCTCTTCTCACCTCGTCCTGGACGTGGCAGGCGGAGTCTTGGCTCTCTGTCCCAGTCGGAGACTTGGCTGCGGCTGGTCTCTCGCTGCTACTGCAAAGGCCCTAATAACAAGCAGCTGAGGGCAGGGCAGGGCCCAGGCTTGGACGAGGGACGGAGCCTCCCCCTGGCGAGGTCTTCCTGCCGCAGCAGAGCCCGTGTTGTGCGGCTCGGTGGGGGGGGGGGGCTGGAGTGGGAGGCCGTTTTGTGCGGCCCCTTGGGGGTGACCTGCCAGTTTGCTGGGGCACAGCTGACTGGAACGGAAAACAGGCATTTAGAACAGGGAAGTTGTCGTCTCAGAGGAAAAGTAGCAAAAGAATCAAGTCAGTGAAAGTTTAGTGCTTTAAAGCCAACATATCTCTTAACATGAAGATGAGCGGAAGACCAAACCACTCAGCCACACCACACACCGCCATCATCCCTGCGCTCAGGAGCAGACTCCACCCCAAAAATAGCAATAAAGAAAAACCAAAATGACTATGAACCCAAACCAACCCTCCCCCACAGACGAGTGTTTTAGTGACGGACCCGACCTGGATGAAGGGGGGTTGGCAGCTTCGGGGAGCCGCTGTCCGGACTCAGGTGGGAGCTGTCAGCCCTCCCCCGCCCCTCCTGCCTCCTGCTCTCCAGCCCCGCTCCAGAAGAAGGGCCAGAGCCAGCTGGACTCGGCTGTGGCATCTCGATCCCTTAAACGAGTGGGGCGTTATCTCCAGAGAGCACGTGCGCCGTAACACTCCTCCTCGAATGCGACGCCGGCAAAGGAAGGCGGGACAGAGACGCAGCGGGACAGATGGTTTGCAGAGAACATTCTACAGCATTCCTCAAAATGCTTGAATCCAAACAACCCCGAATGCACGGAAGTCGTCAGTCTCTAGTATCTCTTTAGAACAGTTCCCTGGACGGCCCGCTGGGGCGGCTCCCCGTGTCCCCACCGGACCCGAGGCTGAAGCGTGGCCTGCGGAGCCGTGCTCTGCGGGAGACCCCGAGACCCTGAATAAATCTCTTAGGACAAAGACCTGAGGTGTGCATTTCTGTGTTTTAATGAGATACCAGGAGACTTGCTTAGAGCCCTAAGTCAATGTGTTTGTTAACAGGACACTCGAATCAGGACGGACGCCTTCCCAGACTGTGTGTTTCCTCCTTCACTTGTGAGGGTGGGAAGTGGGAGGGCGAGCGCCCCACGGATCCCCCACACTGCGCTCGGGGCCCAGGCCCCCCTCGGCCCGGTTGTGTCGGAGCCACTCTGGGCCTCCGTGGGACAGTCCCGTCAAGTCAAACGTGTCTGAGCAGTCCACGGTTCTAGTTTTTAGCTCGTTAGGTATTCTCTCTTAAAATAATTGGAAACACATCTGCGGTTTTGTTGGATGGGGCGCTGGGGTATTTGGACAGTTTCATCTTCTCTCTTGCAATCAGCTTCTAGATTACGTGTCTTCAGTCTTGGCTTTTATCATATCCTCATTCTAACCCTTGAAGTCACTTTGCATGTATCATGGGGTGAGACCCAAACCCTCTGGTCGGGTTCCAGTGTCTCAGCAGATGGTTCCTCCCTCCTCTCTGTCCGCTGCTTCCCGAAGCGTG
Organism: Mustela nigripes; assembly: GCF_022355385.1. Taxonomy (NCBI): domain Eukaryota; kingdom Metazoa; phylum Chordata; class Mammalia; order Carnivora; family Mustelidae; genus Mustela; species Mustela nigripes. Next base: position 149,119,370 of record NC_081561.1, on the reverse strand, counting down.
AGGTCTCCCTCCAGAGGGCTGTGTCCTGGGACCGTCTGGGGCTGTGGGCAGCGTCTGGGAGAGAATGCCGTCTCCAAAGGGAGGCCCTGCAAGGCATGCGTGCCAGAGGGACCCTCGTCCCTGCTCGGGGATCACGCTGGTCCTCCAGGGGTCCTGGTGTGGGAGGGCCTGCGGGGCAGCCCTGGGCCGGCCGTCAGCCCACCTGCCTCTCATCTCACAGCCTCACGAGCACGCGCGTGGGAAATGGAAGTCCCTCCACCATCCTCGGAATCCTGGGCTGTCGGTCAGCTGAGCGTGGCCTGGCCCTACAGGAGTGTAGGACCGGTGTTCCCTCTCCACCCAGAGCATCTGTCCTGGGTCCTTGCTTTGGAAACAGGCCCAAACACCAGGCCAGGGCTCTCTTGTTCAAGTTTATTTACGCCAGAGCACAGTTCCAGAACTGATTCTTAACAGAAGCTGATACACGAAACCGCCCCGCTGGACTGAGGGAAGACCTACACCGTAGCACACGTGCGTTTTAAGCACCTTGTATGTCTTTGGGAGCCTAAGAACCGGTCCTGTCCACCACGAGATTTCTTGAGCTCGTGCGTGACTTCTCCTATGTCCCCAAAGCTGGAAGGACTCGTCCGTTTCACTGTTGAATCCCTGACACAACAGGGAGAGGCGAGTGCCAGGGGAGGGGCGTCCCGGGGACCACACCGGCCTGCGAGGCCCCATAGCTCACCGGATGGTGGCACTCTGCCCCCTGAGACTCCCCGGAAGGTCTGGAAGGCGTCAGGGTCTCCACGGTAAGACCCCACACTGTCCTCGCGAAGGGGGCACCACGCAGGGCCGCGCTCGGGTGTAGGGAAGTGAGCCCCTCGCCAGCGGAGCGCGCACCTGAGTTATCGGGAATGCTCGTGCGCGGTTTTGTCTACTGTCCCCCACTTACTTGCTTCTTCGGTCCTGGGTCGACGTCAGTGTGGCCTCACTGCGGTCTCTGTCCGGACTACAGGCCGGTGCGGCTGATTCGGCTGCTCTGGCTGGTCCAGCCGGGCCGCTGGGGCTCTGGTGGTTGCGGTCCCCTGGCCGCCCGCCGCCCGCACTTTGCCGCGTTACAGGAAGCTCCGGGCTCATCGGTCCGCTTCCGACCCGGTGGTCCTGGAGGCGGTCGTTTCTGCACGAGCCTGGGGCGTCCCCTGGAGAAGGGCGCGCAGAGGCCGCCATCGGGGCTCCGGGGCGCTCCGGCCGCCGCCGTGTGCCTGCTTCCAGGCGGCCTCGGGGCGATGTGCGCCGCGTGTACTGTCCCCCGCACAGACAGGGCGGTGTCGTCATTTCTCTGCACGTCGCCCGTTTCTCCTCCTGACCCGGCGGCTCTGACCGCGCCCCGGGCCGCTCTCGCCGGCCCCCGCGGCTCGTGCGCCCCACGTCTCTGGTCTTCTCGGCACGAAGCAGATCCCGGCTGCTCTTTCTTTCCAGGGACGCGGGCACAGAAGTCTGTTTAAGGCGCTACGTTGAAGCGTGTTTCAGTTTTCGTGAAGTCTCCACCGCGGCACGACAGCGTCTCGGACGAGGTGGCGGACGCGGAGGGCAGGACAGCTTCGCGCTTCTGGCTCCTCCCGCCCGCGGCGCAGACGCTCCGCCGTCCTGGACCGAGAAGCCCCCTTGCTCCGCAGGTGCGTCGGGGAGCGCGGTGCTGGCCGGTGTCCGGTGCTGGCCGGCTGCGGGCGTCCCTTCTGCATACAGACCACCCCCATGTCTAGCCCTCCCGTTCTCGCCGGAGCTGATCCCTTTCATGGCAGGACACGGAGAAGAAAGTTATACTTGTATTTTTGGTAGAAAGCCACAGATATTGATAAGAATGTGATTTATTTATTGATTTATTTACGGCTGGGACTTGCTTTTTGTCTTTGGAGAAGCGTGGAGTCACCAGGGCTGTGGGGAAGGGGCAGAAGGAGCTGGCTGCCCCCGGGTGGGCTCGGGGGGGCTGTGGGTCCGGGAGGAGACAGAAGGACCCATTTCGTCCCATAACCTACAGCTTCTTTTGGTAGAACAACCCAAGTTTAATGATCAGAACATTCACCATGCAGCACCCTACACGTCCTCGTGGCTATTCTGTGATTGTGATTTTTTGTCTCTGGTTTCCCCAGAAGCTTAGGGGAAGCTTGACCTTTTAGTGGAAGAGCAGAGGTAGAAGAAATGGCCAAGTCTTCTTCTGCGTCACAGGCAGCGCTTTGGCTCTTTGTCTTATAATTAAAGGACTTAACTATGGTCCTACGCTGTCCTGTGCTCCTGGGTTTAATGCTTCCTCTCCGGGATCCGAAATTACTGTTTCTCATATCCACCGCATCTTATTTCTTAAACATTCTAATAACACTGCAGTTTATTAAAGAGATTTTTATGTAAAATTAAGTTATTTTAAATACTGGGCATGCTCAGGAAGCCAGCAGTCGTGACGGTGATGGTAGAGTGACACACGTGTCTCTGTTTTCTTGTGACTTAGCAGGGAGTGTGTGACTGTGGTGTGTGAGTGGGGGCCGCAACGTTCACTCCCTGGATGGGGACAGCGCTGGGTGTGACCGGGGCTGGGAATGAACATGCACTGTGCCATGGCCACGGCCCAGGCCAGGCCCCAGGAAAGGAGATACCGTGGGCGTGCTATGAACAAGGCCAGTTATAAACCCAAGATTGACCTTTTGGTTGTCCTCCTTAAACACTGTTAGGACCCCCCCACGCCCCCCTGGTTCCCTGGCCTGATCATCTCGCCCGCCTGCTCTTTCCGAGTGGGGCGGGGGAGGCGTGCCGCGAGCGGCGTGCGTGGGGGCACACGAGTCGGGAGGGGCTTCCCTGAGCAGACTCTGAGCTTATTCTCAGAAAGGCTGAGATGCGTTTGGATCAGGGACCTCCGATCTGAAGAGCACCTCCCAGACCCCAGTCCCCCTTAGTTTTGTAAACCGGGCAGCTGCTGAGTGTGCCACCGAGGGTCTTCTGGCGTGAAGAGGCGGTGACACAGAAAGACGACTCTGCTGTGTGGAGGCTGGGGAGGCCACAAGGTGGGAGGAACAGATAGTGGCCACGGCCACGGTGCTGGTCGTGCAGGAGCACGATGGGGGGAACCGAAAACATACGAGCCTTCGAGGGCCTCTTTATAAGAAATAAGGAATTAGAACTGTGAGTGCAAAATGAGTTAGGAAGTATTCCTTTCGGCTTCAGTATGGTTGGATGCAGGTGTGTTCCTGAGGCTGTTCCTGGACCGGGGTGGCCAGCGGTGACAACCACGCAGAAGCCCTGGGAGCCACGCACTCCGAAGAGAGCACGCCCCAGTGCACAGCACAGGGATGCCCAGTGATGCCCAGGGTCGCCAGTCCACTGACACAGCAGTCTCCCGTGTTTGCTGTGCCAACAGCTAACTTCTGCAAGGAAAGTGTGTGCATGTGTGTGGTCATACATGCACACACGCACTTACACATGCACAAGCACGTGTGCACACACGTGTGAACACATGCGGATGCGCATGCACACACACACAGCCCCACATGCATGCACGTGTATGCACCCGTGTGCACACACACTGAGCCACACATGCACACCCACACACACGCACTGATGCACACAGACGCATGTGTGCTTGCCCATGGTGCATGTGCACACGTGTACACACATGTGAGCACACACAGACGCATGCACACGCACACACACACCAGCTGAGAAATCTTAATATTTAACCTTCTTGAGCCTCACGGATAATCCTTTCCCTCTGGGCCGGACGTTATTAGGATCAGAATCACAGTGGTGCAAACAGAGAATTAGTGGGATATTTAGGGGAAGCAAATATCTTCAGGACGCAGAGACTTAGTGGGTGTGGCCAGAAAAGACACAGGAGGCGCCTGCGTTTCTGACTTCAGCACAAATTAAGCACGGAAGAAAGTGCACATTTTGCGGGAGGCAAGTCTTAAAAATCCGCCTGTGTCCGTGAGGAAGCCAGCGGAGAAGAGAGAGCAGCAACGCCTTTTGTTGGGGCGATTTCTTGTTGCCGAAGGGGGAGGGACACACCAGCTCGTGAGTTTTACCCCTGGCCGTGGCCCTGGATCCCACCCTTGCTCCCAGCGTCCTGGTGCTCCACAGTCTGCACCGGGGAGCTGCTGCTGAGCAAGGTCATTCTGCAGTTGGCAGGATGGACTCGTGGGTGGAACTTTTAAATGTTAAGATCGTTTTCATGCCTTTATTTCATCAACGCATTGTCTATGTTAGGACCCAGTTCTGGTGACCCACGGTGGAACAATGTTATGTAATACGGCATTTTCCGGCCAACGGTTTAATAGCTCACGCCATCCCTGAAACAGGACTGCGATGTGCACGTTTCTGAAACCTGGTGAAAACGTTCGTGTACAAGGGACTTGTGTCGGGTGTGGAGAATCTGAAGAGGCAGAACGAGGCGTGTGGGGCAGAGGTAAATGCATCTGGGTCTGGGAGGGAAGCGTCCCCTGTCTTTTAGAAAGCCGTGGGGCGAACGAGAGGCCTGCAGACTCGTGACACTGCTGGAGACCACACGCTGGATTCCAAATTAGCAGCTTTGGGAAGTTGAGGGAATAGCTAAGTGCTACGCATTTCTTAAACTTTCCCAGAGTCCACTTTCGAGCAGAACGGCTTGTGCTTGAAATGTGCCCGAGCTGTCGCCTGAAGGCTGCAGCTTGCCGGAGCCTCACGGGTGAGTGCGCCCTGGGAGGAAGGCTGGCCCGTGACGGTCGTCCAGGGCCTGGCCTGGGAGCTTGCCTCGGGGTTCAGGGGCTCAGGGGGCTGCCTCCTCCTGTGGGGCAGCTGTGGACAGGCTGTTTCCACCCTGCACGTGGACCACAACCTCTGGGGCCCAAACTCCCGGAGGACGGGTGGTGTGCTTTCTGGGGGTCTGGCTCAGCCTCTCTTGCTGTGAGGGGAAAGGTGTGCCTCTCGCACAACGGTTCTCCGCGGGCTCTTGTGAGCGACCCGCAGGTCCGCAGAGAAGACGGTTCTTCGGAAACTCTGTCTTGGGGTGGCCACAAGCAGCAAAGTACACCTTTGACACCGGACAATTACCCACGCGAGAGTGGAATTTGGTGTTCAGTCAGCACCGGGAGGCCACCAAGCACCCCACTGCCTGCCTCTCCTGTGCAGCGCCTGCCACAGGAAGCGAGTCACTGCTCACCCCCAGAGCCAGTGGCTGTGCAACACCACAGGGAGGAAAAGTCCAGCCTCACAGGGGGCTGTGGAGATGCTCTGCTGGGACTAGAAGTCTTGCAGTGGCTGGTGAGGGCAGGTGCCAGCGCCTGGACACCCTTAACTCCCGGGGAACCTGCCTTGGGTGCCTTCTCGCCAGCCACATCCACTCACCCGATTCCCTCGCGTGCTTGGGGCTCAAAATGCCTTTCCTGCTCGTCAGGATCCCAGTTCCGAGACAGCTGCGCAGTACTCCAGTGTGACCCGACGGAGGCAAACAGTCTGAAACCCGGTGATGTCTGGGCTCGGGGACGGGTGCTCTGGGAAGCCGCCTGGCGGAGAGGGGGAAGCCCAGCCCCGCTCCCGCTCGGCCGCAGCAAGTCCTGCGGAGCCGGCCTGTCCTGACGGGACCCAGCCACTGCGTTGGGGGAGGGAAGTGGCCGCCCTGTGCCGCGCAGCCCCTGCCCCCGCCAACACAGGCTGGAAAACAGCTTCCCTGCGAGGGACACAGACTCTCTTAAGCTCTCAGAGGGGAGACGAGCTGGCAAAGGGCCATTGGTTGGGAGGCGTCTGCGGTGGATGCTAAGACGCCGCCAACAGGCGGTTGATGTGCACGTGCGGTGTCTGCGATTTCTGTCTCAAAAAGCGGGAAGTAGTAGCTGGGGCTGCTGGACACAGCTCTCGGGACGCCACCGCCACGACAGACACCGCCGTGTCCTCCCACTCCCCTTACAGGGGCGAGGAAGTGCCAACAGCGTCCTGCTGCGCCGCTCCTTCTGCCTCGCCCCTCCCCGGGCCTCCGGACTTTGCAGCGGGCCTTCTCCGCGTTTCCCGCCTGCCGAGCCCCGCCTCGGACGATGCCACCTCCACGCCCCAGTCCACACAGACACTCGAGCACACACACGGCTGCTGCCCTTGGGTGACTTCTGCTGGACTCCGTGTCATCTGCTGCGGGAAGCTCCCTGGACCTCCTGCTTCACAGGGCAGAGCCACCTGTTCTACTTTCCTCGCGGATGTCACACCCTTGTTAACCGTGTTTTTTATGACTCCTCTTGGAGAGTCGGTTTCATCTCTCTGAGCGTGAGGCAAAGTGTGTCCCGTCCGCTGGCCTGCCGGCAGTGGCCCGCACCTGGCCCAGGATGTGTTCTGCACCTGTCTGTGGAAGACAGACCCAGCAGATGGAGGGTTTTCACGTGCTCTCTGCCAACCCTCATCTCTGTCTCCCGTCATAGTCCCAGACTGCTGTGTGATGCCCAGTTCCGCTTACACAGCTCCTGGAGGTCATGCTGGCTAGGCTGGTGCAGCCCACATCCCACACGCACGGATCATAGGATAATTCCGGGCACCAACTTTCACGCCTTCGACTCCTCTCCACATCCCCACACCATGCCAGTTCAACACTGGTTACGTTTAAACCTTTCTTTAATAAATAAGCTAATGTTGAGAGCACCTCTGTGTGGAGCAATGGAAATATCCGGATATAAGAGAAATACAGGTGAGTTTCTGTCATTGCCATATGCTGTGTTAGGATATGTAGGTTTGTGAGACTGTGGGCTTAAAACTCCAGTTTTTCAGTCAGAAAGGATCATGCCATGCCACTGCCTCTTGCTGAAGGGCTGGCGTTCGTATCCTCTGTTGCCGGATCAGCCCAAGTTCAGGCATGACTTCTGTTCCATAACCAGTACTTGCCACACGTGCTTGGTGGGCAGCTGGAAATGCCACCTGCTCCTGGCATTGGAAGCTAGCTTGAAGCTGTGGCTATTTCCAAAGAGAGGCAGATTCCTTACAATTATCCCTGAGAGATTACTTTTTGGCATCCCTCCTTCGTCAGGATTCTTGGTTAAGACAAGAATTATTTATTTCTACAGGGGTTTTTCCGTGTTCATGAGGTGACAAGGGTGTCTTGTTGACCCTTTCCTTATGAAGCCTTAATGACCCCAGAGGCTGGACCTTACATGACCAAGACATCAGTGGATGGTGATAGGCGTGACTTCTTCAGGAGATCTTGAGATCGATTCTCTAATTTCCCTTTCTGTATTTTCATTGTTAGTGTATAAGAAAGCAACTGATTTCTGTACATTGACTTTGTATCCTGCCACCTTGCTGAATTGCTGTTATGAGTTCTAGTAGTTTGGGGCTGGAGTATTTTGGGTTTTCCATATAAAGAATCATGTCATCTGTGAAGAGAGAGAGTTTGACTTCTTCATTGCCAATTTGGGTACCTTTTATTTCTCTTTGTTGTCTGATTGCTGTTGCTAGGACTTCTAATACTATGTTGAACAAGAGTGGTGAGAGTGGGCATCCTTGTCGTGTTCCTGACCTCAACGGGAAGGCTACGAGCTTTTTCCCATTGAGGATGATATTTGCTGTGGGATTTTCATAGGTAGATTTTATGAAGTTCAGGAATATTCCCTTTATCCCTATACTCTGAAATGTTTTAATCAGGAAGGGATGCTGGATTTTGTCAAATGCTTTTTCTGCATCAATTGAGAGGACCATGTGGTTCTTCTCTCTTCTCTTATTGATTTGTTCTATCACATTGATTGATTTGCGAATGTTCAACCATCCTTGTAGCCCAGCGATGAATCCCACCTGGTCATGGTGGATAATCTTTTTAATGTGCTGTTGGATCCTGTTTGCTAGGATCTTGTTGAGAATCTTAGCATCCATATTCATCAGTGATATTGGTTTGAAATTCTCCTTTATGGTGGGGTCTTTGCCTGGTTTGGGGGTCAGGGTAATGCTGGCTTCATAAAAAGAGTCTGGAAGTTTTCCTTCTGCTTCAATTTTTTGAAACAGCTTCAGGAGAATAGGTGTTATTTCTTCTTTGAAAGTTTGGTAGAATTCCCCAGGGAATCCATCAGGTCCTGGGCTCTTGTTTTTTGGGAGGTTTTTGATCACTGCTTCAGTCTCGTTACTAGATATTGGTCTATTCAGGTTATTACTTTCTTCCTGGTTCAATTTTGGAAGTTTATAGTTTTCTAGGAATGCATCCATTTCATCTAGGTTGCTTAACTTATTGGCATGTAACTGTTGATAATAATTTCTGATGGCTGTTTCTATTTCCTTGGCGTTGTGATCTCTCTCTTTTCCTTCATAATTTTATTAATTTGGGTCTTCTCTCTTTTCTTTTGTATTAGTTTGGCTAATGGTTTATTGATCTTATTTATTCTTTCAAAAAACCAGTTTCTAGTTTCATTGATGCGTTCTACAGTATCTAGTTTCTATCTCATTGATCTCTGCTCTAATCTTGATTATTTCCCTTCTTGTGTGTGGAGTTGGATTAATTTGTTGTTGATTCTCCAGTTCTTGAAGGTGTAGAGAGAGCTGGTGTATTCTGGATTTTTCAGTTGTTTTTGAGGGAGGCTGAGAATCAATTCCATTTACTATAGCCCGAAGAACCATAAGATACCTGGGGATAAACCTAACCAAAGAGGTAAAGGATTTGTACTCGAGGAACTACAGAACACTCATGAAAGAAATCGAAGAAGACACAAAAAGATGGAAGACCATCCCATGCTCTTGGATCAAAAGAATAAACATTAAAATGTCTATACTGCCTAGAGCAATCTATACTTTTAATGCCATTCCAATCAAAATTCCACAAGTATTCCTGTCTCACGTTGAGGTATTTTATCCATTTTGAGTTTATCTTTGTGTACGGTGTAAGAGAATGGTCGAGTTTCATTCTTCTACATATAGCTGTCCAGTTTTCCCAGCACCTCCATCAGAAAGGACGAATACCCAACTTTTGTAGCAACATGGACGGGACTGAAAGAGATGATCCTGAGTGAAATAAGTCAAGCAGAGAGAGTCAATTATCATATGGTTTCACTTATTTGTGGAGCATAACAAATAGCATGGAGGACATGGGGAGATGGAGAGGAGAAGGGAGTTGGGGGAAATTGGAAGGGGAAGTGAACCATGAGAGACTGTGGACTCTGAAAAACAACCTGAGGGTTTTGAAGGGGCGGGGGGTGGGGGGCTGGGGGGACCAGGTGGTGGGTATTATAGAGGGCACGGACTGCATGGAGCACTGGGTGTGGTGTGAAAACAATGAATACTGTTACGCTGAAAAGAAATAAAAAATTTAATTAAAAAAATTCCACCAGTATTTTTCAAAGTGCTGGAGCAAACAATCCTAAAATTTCTATGGAATCAGAAGAGACCCCAAATTGCTAAGGAAATGTTGAAAAAGAAAAACAAAACTGGGGGCATCACGTTGCCTGATTTCAAGCTTTACTACAAAGCTGTGATCACCAAGACAGCATGGTACTGGCATAAAAACAGACACATAGACCAGTGGAACAGAGTAGAGAGCCCAGTATCGACCCTCAACTCTAAGGTCAAATTATCTTTGACAAAGCTGGAAAAAATATACAGTGGAAAAAAAGGCAGTCTCTTCAATAAATGGTGCTGGGAAAATTGGACAGCTCTATGTAGAAGAATGAAACTCGACCATTCTCTTACACCGTACACCAAGATAAACTCACGATGGATAAAAGACCTCAACGTGAGGCAGGAATCCATCAGAATCCTAGAGGAGAACATAGGCAGTAATCTCTTCCATATCAGCCACAGCAACTTCTTTCAAGATAGGTCTCCAAAGGCAAAGGAAACAAAAGGAGTTCATGAGATCTCCTGGGGGCAACATGGCAACAAATAATCAGAAAAGTCCACACACAGATGAAACAGATAGGGGTATGAAATCTGAATGGCCAAAAGCAGACTCAAGTGTTTCCAAAAGCAACTGCCCAGAACCTGCTGTTGACAGACTTGGAGGAAGGCGTGGTAGAGAACACACAAGCAGAGGCTCCAGAAGAGCCTCTGGCTCGCGGGTCTTCTCGCTGAGCAGGCGGCAGCATGAAATGTGCACGCATTATTGTGCTTCAGAGGCCAGTAGCCAACGGCGAACCCACAGAAGTTATCTTTCTTTTTCAACAGCTCTTCTTCCTCCTTGATGAGTCTCCAGGTTGCCTTCTTCTATGTAAATATGGGTTCGGCAGTATTCCACTTACATTGCTCTGTACTAAACTATTAAATGATTGGTATATCCTATTTTGGAGGAAGATTCCAAGTAAGTTATGAGATTGATTCCACATGATGTGCATTGTCCAAACCAACGTTACGTGGTCCAATCGAAGAAATATTCAAGTAAGATTGGGAGCACATGCTGGTTTCTCTTTTATCATGATTTATGCAACACATTTAAAAAAAACATATTTGGAAATTTAGAGAACATTCAATAGAATTCTGTTATTCTAGTAGTAAATTTAGAGTAATTCTATTGTGTCACTTAAAAATTTTGGGTGCATACAATTCATGGGTCTCTGTGAGACAAATATGCTTGTCTTATCCTCAAAGGAATTGTATACTTCTCAAATTCCTTGATTAAAGCCAATGGTTTTATTTGTTTATAATTCTTTTAGTATCATAAAATAAATTTGCATTTAAAAGCATGTGCTATAAACCGTGAGTTGGGTCTAGGTGCTCAGGTATTTCTCCAGGGTCATGACAAGATGCTGGCTACATTTTCCCTCCCGAGAGATCCTTCCAGGGAGCATTAGGATGAATGTCGGGGGTCAGTAGTCCAGGCCTTGCTCTGGCTGAGCATGGAGACAGGTCCTTTCAGCTGATTCAGGATGCAGCTTCACGATTGGTGTCTCACTGGCAGCCCACTCTCAAATGCCAGCCGACCTCAGGTTTGTGTACTGCTGCTCTACCATGCCCAGAGACAGCAGAGTAGCTTCCCATCTCAGTCTATACCCAAGCTGTTTAGAAAAGAGTTTAAACACCCTCATTTTCTATTTTCACTCATCTTTCATTATCTTATTTCTGGAGGTTCTACTGAGGCAGCTGATGGAAGAGCCCAGTTACCTTGAGGGCTATTCCAGCAGCTCTTCTGGGTGCTGCCCAGAAATTGCCATCAGTTTCCCTCTAACATCTCTCCTGAGAGCTCGGCATGCCACCAGGCACACTGAGCCAGGGATGAAGGGACTGTGAGGCTAGGTGGTGATCACTGCTGCTTCTTCTTCCTCCGCTCAGCAGGCTGCTCTTTGAGATGGCGACACTACAGGCTCAGGTGTCGTCCACCACCTTCTATGTCTCTTGAAACAAATTGCACTTTGCTTTGGCCTCAAGTATCTTGAGTTTTATGATTTAACTATATGGTCAAAGCTACATCTGCCATTTATAAAATAAAACCAGACATAGAGACAAGAATTCAAGATATTCATGGGTAGCTTTAAACAAATGCCAGTAAATACAGTATTTGTGTGCATTCAGAAAAACAAACTCTAGTAACCATGTGAACAAGAGAGGCTAATCAAATCTGTTGTTAATATTTTAGCTTTTAGTCTATATGGCTCTGTGTGTGCATGTCTGTGTCCTTGCCAATGACAGAAATTAAGAAGACCACACGAATTTGGCATCCTTCTTCTCTTGTTCCAAGTAGATTTGGGATAAATTATAATAAAAACCATCATTTATGGACAACTTAATTTTAAAGTGAAATATATATATATATATATATATATACATATACATGCATATACACATATACATATACCTGAAATATATATATATACATGCACACATATTTTATATGTATCTATAACTATAACTATATATATGTATCTCTCTCTATATATATAGATATATACATATATATGTTTTCTCCTATACCTCGAGCATGATGGATGATAGTAGAGTCTGGAGTCTAACTTCCTGGATTCAAATCCCAGCTTCATTCTTACTTGCTGTGTAACCTTGGATAAGTCAGATCATTTCTCTTCATCAATTTCCTTGTCTGTAAAATAAAGATAATAATAGCTCCTGACCACTTATTGTTAAGATCTGAATGAGTTACTACTCGTAATGCATTTAGAATGGAGGATTAGAAATGTTTGTTAATGCATGCATACTGTATCCTTTATTTTTTTTTTATAGCAGTGTGAAGTGGCGTTATTTTCCCCTTTATTGAAAATGAAGACTCTGGACTTTGAGAAGTGAAGGGATTTGCCCCAGACTCTTCAATGGCCTTATTCTCTCAGCCTTGAATTCTTTGATTTATTTCAGCTGAGGCATGTTTTGAAAGGTTATATTCTCAGACATTTTTCACTGTATTTTTAGACCATTATCACCATCACCATCATCACCATCACCATCATCACCATCATCACCATCACCATTATCACCATCACCATCGTCATCATCGTCATCACCCTCATCACCATCACCACCATCATCACCACCATCATCACCATCATCATCACCATCACCACCACCATCACCATCACCATTGTCATCACCATGATCATCACTGTCATCACCACCATCACCACCATCATCACCACCACCATCACCACCATTATAGTTATCATCGTCATAATCGTCATAATTTTCATCACCATCAAAAGACTTTCATTTATTGCTTAACTATTTGCATTGGCCTTCTAGAAGCTTTAAAACTAAAACATATTTTCCTTATTCTTTCCAGTGTATTTATTAAACACTAAATACAGGCTCACGCCCTGGGGGAAATGACAGGGTTTTCTTACTTTTCAGCCTCATCCTTCTTGGGGTCAGAGGCTGGTTCTCTGAACAATCACTGGTTTTATAGAATCCATTTCACCAGCTCCACGGGTGTACTCTCCCAGGACCCCAGAGCAGATCCTGACCCCAACCTGGTCTCAGTGTCCTGTTCTCATAAGAAGAAGAAAAATTTATTGAGCCCATTAGTATTAAGCTGAAAATGATTATTATTACATATGTAAATGATTAGAAACCAAAACCAAATGTTTTTTAGTCCTAAGATTTTGTATTTATTCCATCTGAAGACCATGGTAATGGAACAATTCTCAAAATATTGGAAGATGACACAACTATTAATCAATATTGTTCTCAAACAATCATTAATAGAGATCCATTGGCCATCCAAAATATAGCAAAGGTATTTTGTATTCCTAGAAAGGCTTTAGCTGGAGAAGTCATTTTAGTGTTGTCTACAAGTTACCACCCCAAAGATACCTGCAAGTATTACCCAGTGCACGAGTGGGAGGAGACTATTCTAATCTGTGTATATACTCTTCTCTCATCATGACCCCCTAGCGCCATGTTTGGATGTACGCACGGTTGCATGTGTATAGCTCATTTGCATGTTTATAAGGGTTAAAAGTGCGTGTGTCTATGAGCATTGATGTCCTTTCAGACAACTGTGCGCAAGGATTCAAGGGATAATGTTCTCGGTCTCCTGTTATAGAGACCGAGCTCAGTCGCGGACCTGTGTCCAGCTCTCCATCCGACAAACTCTCCAGCTTGCTACAAGACCTCTGCCTTTGGAACAATCGGATGACCTTTCAGGTCCTCTCGTTTTTTCCTTTTTCCTTTTTTTTTTTTTTTTTTTTTTTTTACTGAGGTGAAGTTCACAAAATAAAAAATTAGCCATTTTAAAGTGAATAAAATGCATTTAGTGCATTCACAGTGTCATGCACCTACCACGTCTGTCTAGTTCCAAAACACTTTCACCAACTAGAAGGAGGAGTCCCCTTTTCTGCTGCCCCAACCCTGACAATCACCAGTCTGCCCTCCGGTCATTCTATATCAGTGAGGTCACACCATGTCATTTTCGTGCCTGGCTTCTTTGGCTTAGCGTCATGTCTTCAAGGTCCATCCACACGGTGGCCTGGGTCGTTCCTCTTTGTGGCTTGATGACATCACATCGCCCGGGTAGCCACGTTCCTCTGTTGACGGACATTCGTTCTTTTCAGTTTGGGGCTTCTGTGAATAGTGTTGCTGCGGACACACGTGTACATCTGCGTGTTTGACCTCTAACATTTTCGAAGTCTTATCAAAAGGACATTTCGTCTTTGGAATCAATATTTATTTATCAGGAAAACATCATTAGACATTTAATGTGAGAAACAAAAGGATAATTTGTTGTATGAAGACACTCCGAGCTTTGATGTTCCTTATTAAAGCATACATGTTTATTTAAAGGACCTTTAAACCCTACTTGCTTTCCTAAATTGTATGATTATTATGGGAAATGGTATTTATAGCTGAATATTTTATAAGTATTAAACATGTAAACACTCCACTATGAATTCTTCATCTGATGCCAGAAGAATTACCCTGGGTCGTCTCTGTCTGCAGAGAGTCAGCGTTCAAAGTCGTTAGAAACCAGCACATTTGAAAGGGACGCCCTTTTCCTTACTCTCTCTGCCCAAGCAGAGACAACGTGCATTCGCAAAATGCTTCCATAGTCATGGTGTGCACTTTACTTTCTTTCTTTGTTTAATGTTTGTGACTTACATCTCCAAATAGAAACTTGAAATTACTGACTTACTTTCTTTGGACTCATGGGTTCAGAATTATGGGCTGTGAATTCAGTTTGCCACGGACGCTCCGAGTGCACACGGCTGGCCTGGTAATCATCATTAGTTCACCAGTCATTTATTGTCGGTGCAACAAGCACGAAGCTGACGCAGATTTCTTCCTGTCGGCCAGATCGCCTGGTGGAAAAGAGTGTGGGTTCTGTCAAGGGGTTACTTTCTCAGTGTGTATTTTCTACCTTCCTTAGAGGGGAGTGCGGGTGAACTTTAAAAAGGCTTAAAGCGTTACAGAATGAAATCCTTATCTAGGGAGGAAATTTTTACCATCCTGTGGGGTCAGAAAAAGAGGACGATGTATTCAATGACAAGGAATGTCTTTATATTGTTAAGATTTGGACAATATCTTCCACAGATCGAGTCTAAAATAGGAAAACATCAGCTTAGGAAGCAGCGTGAACACTCAGAGTCCGTGAGGCGCGTCCACGCGCTGCTGACCCGTCCTCCTCCCCGGGCACCAGCAGGCTCAGCAGAGCGGGCACCCCTGCGTCTTCACGGACATAGGCTTCATATTTCTGGGGACCCATGCACGTGGGTGCTGGTGCCACCTGTCCCTAAATTTCCGACGCTTCTTGGTGCAGGTACGCCGCTGTCACATTATAATAGAGGAGGCGGAGACCCAATTCTCTTCAGCACACGGGATGAGTGCGGACGATGCCAGACGCTCACGGGAAACCCTGTGGTTGCCGCCCCGGCCGCTGAAGCAGGTCACTGAATTCAAGGGAAGTGGACACCCAGCTGGCTGCCTGCAGCGGACGTCGGGGCGGTGAGGATTCTTCCCGGATGAAAGGCATCCAGCGCATCCCCCTGTCAGCAGGTGGCCACTCGGTGTCCTCAGAGGAGGCGGACAAGCGGGACTCGGCAGTGGTTTCCGTATGTGTCAGACGTCGCACAGTAGATTTGTCAGCTCTGGGCTGTGGAGCCCCAGGCTCATGGCCCCATCCCTCCTGCTCCCACACAGCCCCTGAGCGGGCACTGGGCTGGCCACAGCACAGGTGCGTGAGTTAGTCATCCATGCGACTGGTGCGTGCGTGTGTGTGTTCGTGTGTGCGTGCATGTGTGTGCATGTGTGTTCGTGTATGTGCACGTGCGCGTGTTCGTGTGTGTTCAGGCGTGCGTGCGTGTGCATGTGTGTGTTCGTGCGCGCGCGTGTGCATGTGTGTGTATCCGTGTGTGCGTGCATGTGTGTGTTCAGGTGTGTGCATGCGTGTTCGTGTATGTGCACGTGCGCGTGTTCGTGTGTGTGTTCAGGCGTGCGCACGTGTGCACGTGTGTGTTCGTGCGCGCGTGTGCATGTGTGTGTATTCGTGTGTGCATGCATGTGTGTGTTCAGGTGTGTGCATGTGTGTTCGTGTGTGTGTGCGTGTGTGTGTTCGTGTGTGTGCGTGTGTTCAGGTGTGTGCGCGTGTGTGCGTGCGCGCGCGTGTGTGTTATGTGTGCGTGTGTGTGTGCATGCGTGTGCTCCTCGTTGCAGGGGATCTTCTCAGCACAGGAATTACACGTCATAACAAGAATTTCACTCCAATAGGTGATCTCCACTTCCAAAGGCCCATGCCACAGGTCACATCACCTGTGCACACATCACTCAGTGACAGGGGCAGTGCCCACACAGGTGATGGAGCCCAGTCCGCAGGGCTCTAGCTCCCCACTTCTGTCACCTCTCTCCCTCCAAGGCCCTGACTAAGCCATCAGGTCCCCATCTCTGTAGAGGTAGATGGACAGCCTGCGTCCGTAGGTCTGTACATTCTCCCTTTAGGTGCTGGGATGACCAGGCGTGTGGTTAGAGCTCTGGCCCTCAGTGGTCTCCAGGGCTGCCCCGACTGGCTGTCATGGTGCAATACGAGGGGTGTCTCCGTTGACCTGGTTTGACCTTCTGGAGCCTCCGGTCTTCTGGTTTTCCAGCTGCACATCTAAGAATCAGGACACAATCCCTGACTCTCGTGGAGGGTCGGGGCAGGCTCAGCCCGGGGAGAGTGTTTCCCTCCAGGCCGGTACCTCCAAATCCCCAGCACCTGGTGATACCATTCCTTCTCCTCAAAGCAGGGTGAGTACTCTTGGGAGCTCCTGGGGGATAAGTCAGCAGAAATAAGACCAATAAAGAAGGATTGTGTAAACCAGATCCCATTAGACTTAAGCACAGACAGCTTTCATCTGCGGCCAACCCAAAGGCTCCTAGAGATAGAAACAGGAGCGTGGTTTTTTGTTTGTTTTTCTAGGAATGTTCAAAGCACAAAGCCAGCAAGATGTGCTCATCTCAGCCAAAGAACTGAGTCCTCATGGTGAAAGCCACAGGAAATCTGACACTCACCTAATAGTGTCGCCTGGAGGAAGAGTATCAGAAAGTATTTATTTAACAGTTTGATAATAATAGCCAATTTTGGGGGGGTATTTCTATCCAGAAACTGAGTGTTTCTACCCTATTAGCAACTGCACCAGATTCTCAGATTAAATGTCTGGCCTGACCGACCTTCCTTCCTTCCCATAACATAGGTGGCTAAGGACAGAGCTGGCAAGTCCATGTGACAGAAAAGCCCTGAAGTCCACGTCTGTCTCCTGCAGGCACCAGTTCTGGGCCTTGGGTCTGTGGCATTCCCGCCGCTCACAGCTGGCTTTGTCCTGGGACGGAGGCTTCGCGTCGTGAATACTGCTCTTAGCAGGATACGTTACCTCCAAGAGGAAGAAGCCCGGTTTTCCAGAAAGAGAGTTTTTGGGTTTTTTTTTTTTTAAAGATTTTATTTATTTATTTGACAGACAGAGATCACAAGTAGGCAGAGAGGCAGGCAGAGAGAGAGAGGGAAGCAGGCTCCCCGCTGAGCAGAGAGCCCGATGCGGGGCTCGATCCCACGACCCTGAGATCATGACCTGAGCCGAAGGCAGCGGCTTTAACCCACTGAGCCACCCAGGTGCCCCAGAAAGAGAGTTTTGATCCTGGCAATAAGGGTCTTTAATGCAAGGAGCTGGGGCACGTGACCTTGAAGAGTTGCTCGCGTTTTAGGTTCTTGGGTTTTCAGTGGGACGGATCGTGTCATCTGGCACCCGCATTGCTTTGTGTAAATAAAAGTGGAGTTTTATTTACACAAGGGAGAGTTTATTTCTCAACATGTGCGCGCTTGGAGGGAAGAGCCGCTTTGGAAGGATGGTAAGGTGTGCTGAGATCAGGAGCTGGACGCACTGGCCGCGTGGAGTCCCGCGGCCGGCGCGGCGTGGTGCCCTGCGCTTGCCCCCGGCTGGCGAGGAGGGCAGTGCCGGCGTGCCCACAGCTCCCTTCGCTCTCCTCCGGTGGCATCGCGGCCTGTCGCCGCCCGGACGGGAGCCGGGGCGACTCATACTGCCTCCCTCCGCCGCCGCCCAGAGCACGCTGAGGCAACTGAGACACTCCTCTCCCCCTGCCGTGGTTGCCAGGCCTCACACCGGTCCCGGCGAGACTGATAACGAGAACCGTGTGGGCTGAATTAGCCGATGTTAGAGCAGCACACGTCTGGGGCGTGAGGGCAGGCGGTGTCTGGCTGCGGGCGCGCCCGAAGGAGGGAACAGGCACGTATGCGATCCGGGAAACACGTTTCTGCCCACAAATTATCTGGTCATTTGGGGTGTCCCTCTCCAGCCGCTCTGGGCTCCGTGGAAACGATTAGGCTTTGTCGGCCCGCGGACACGGTCTCTCCCGCTGTCACTGCAGCAGGACACTGTCCCTGACATGCGGAGGCGATCTGGCCTCTCCTCCGGGCCAGACACCTGTAAAACTCAGCGGGAAAGAGCTCCCGCCGCTGCCCAGACTCCCCCGCAGCGGTGGCGGCTCTCGGGGAGGCCGCGGAAAAGCCGCTGAGGCCCGGAGCGAGGCTGGGGGCGGCCGCCGTCGAGCGCCGCGGAGCCCACCTGCGTGCGGGAATCGTCCTTGTCTCCTCGGCCGAATCGGGAGCTCGTAGCGGCGCGCACGGCCGCCGGCGGCCTCTTCGGATTCCCCAGAGCGGCTGCGGTTCACCCTGCCTAACCTCAGCGAACTGCCCACTCTGCTCGCGCTGGTGGCCTCCGGGTGCCAGGCCTCTCCCTCACGTGACAGAACAGAAGCCCCCGGTTCCTCCGTCCCCAACACCCTGCGAGCTGCCACGACGCTTCCTCCTGACACCCCGAGGACAAAGCAAATACCCGACGGGTCCTTTTACGAAGCAGCCGGTTCGGAGACGAGCGTGTTTGCGTCCGCTTGAGCGCAGCGTGACTCCTCGAGCTGCGGCACTGCCACGCCGAAGTCCTGAGGCCGCTGCAGAAAACACGAACGCGCCGTCACGGGAGGGCGGTGGCAGTGAATGACCTCAGGGTAACCCCTCCACAGACAGATGCCGCCGTATTTCTCAGTTTGAAATACCCGTGACATCCCCTGAGCCCACTGGGGTGCAGACGGAGCCTCGGGGCAATGTTGGGGACCTCAGCCCAGCATTTTCATTGAAAGGTAGATTCTCTTCTCTGTGACGAAGGCAGCCCCACGGCCTGGCTCTCCACGCTCCCGGCCGGCCATCGGTCTCCCTGAATCCGTTTCCACCCGACCCTCTGCCTCTCTTTGGGATGAGCCCCCAACTGCCCGTGGGTCAGGTGCGACTGCCTGTGGGGCTGGCCTCGTGGGAGGGCCTGGAGAACTCTTGCCTTCTGAAAGCCGAGCTTCTGGCCGTCCCTTGGGAACCAGCTGGGCCGACCCGGGAGCTGATCAAAGGCAGTGGGAGTGGAGGAGAACGGAGCCAAGCGGGACGGGAGGAAGGGCCGGTCCCCGAGCTCTTCCCAGGGGCCGCTTGCACAGGGAGGCCCGAGTCCCCTGCGGCCTGGCAGGTGGTGCCTCTGAGGGATGTGGACTGGGGCACTGGTCCATGGGCCTCCTGAGATCTCTCAGCTGACCCCTCCCTGGCTGAGCTGGCCTCTGGGGCTCCGGAGACCCCTGGATCCAAGAAGCAGAGGGAGGCAGGTGCCTGCTTCTGGGCACACAGGATGCCTGGCCCGGCCGAGAGCAGAGGAGGCTTGGGAAGGTGGCAGGGGCACAGCACACACCTGCTTCACTGCCCTGCTGAGCCCCTAATTCCCAGAAGCCCGAGGAACCAGGGGCTGTGGTTGTGATCTCCTCAGGGCGGTAATGGCCCGAGTCCTGGGATGACTGCTTGGCACTGCCAGGTCCACGTGGGCGCGGCTGGTGGGCTCCAGCCCAGTGTCTCCCGCCAGAGCGTCTGGCTCTGCCCCGAGCTTCGCAGCCCCCACAAGTCCTGTCGCCACACACCCCTCTGTTCTCACTCCTTTCTCTGCTTTTCTGCCACACACACGAGTCTGGAAGTCCCGTAGAACTTCCCAGGAAGCAGATCCTAAAATGCCGGTGGATGGGCTGCTGGCCCTTCTCTTCGTAACCCAACAAGCAAATCACCAGGATCAAGCCCGGGGTCCCGAGTCCTCCTGAGTCACCCTCTTTGCCCTTGCAGTGGACTGAGCTGGCTCCTAGGTCTGCTGAGGCTCCGTCGCTTGTGTCCAGAACCCCCGAGCCTTCTGTGAAGTCTGTCCTGCACGTTTGGGCAGGTTCCGCATGGACGCCCAGAGTGAGGAAGAGAGACCACCAGCCCCAAGGACGACTCCGGGTGAGGGACGGGGTCTAGACTGTCATCCTTGAGGCGGACACAGACGCAGCCCAAGGACGGGGCCCTCTCGGCCTCCTGTGGCTACTGTCACAAATTTCTAGACTTAGCGGCTCACACAATTCTTCTGCACTTACTATCTTGCAGCTGTGAAGTCTGAAATAGTCCTTAGAGGAGAAAACTAAGGTGTCCGTAGGGCTGTGTTCCTCTCTGGAGGCTCCAGATGCTGGAAGTTGCCAGAAGCCCTTGGCTCATGGCTCTTCTGTTTGCAACACCAGGGAATGCCGGCAGAGTGTTTCTCAAGATGCTGTCCCTGGGCGTGCCACTCCCTTTCTAGGACCCTTGTGACTGTGTCGGATAATCCAGGATCATCAACTTCCCCGTCGGAGGCTGACCCGTTAGCAGCCCTACCTGTGCCTCCTGTTTCCTGTGTAGCACAACACACATGGGTCCTGGGAGCAGGTGTGCAGATCTCCCGGGGCACGGGCAGTACGCTGGCACCAAGGGCTCGTCCCAGCCGAGAACGGGGCTACAGCTGGAGGCACCGTGGACTCACCAGCAGTGCCTGGCACCAGAGCAAGAGCCCCCGCGGGTTCCTGTGCTGCTGAGAATGGGAACTGGGCACCTGCGGGGCCGGACTGAGGGGGCCGAACCTGTTTCTGAACCTGGGACCACGTGTGGGGCCAGCTGGGCACGGTGGAGGCCTCCACTCTCCCTCCCTGGGCCGTCCGGTCCCACTGGCATCCGTGCTCCTTTCCTGACAGACGAGCTCATTTTCTTGTCTGTTCCGTGGGCTGCATCTCCTTCGCGCTGTGATTTTATACCTACTTGAAGCTTATGTGCCTGACATTTAACGTATGCATTATTTTAGCCGACAAGTGTTTTTTATTTTATTTTTTTAAGTTTTGATACTGTTTAACTTTTTATTTATTTCCTCATCGCGTCCGGCTAGCCGGCATGGATTGCGCCGGTGTTTTACGCGCGGCCTGACAGCCGCCGTCTTCCCACTGGGATGTGTAGCTGGTTTCCAGCTAACGTAGCTACCGTTCTGGTCAGGCTCCTACCTGTCACCTTCGCTCGCGCCGCCCAAGAACCCGTGCTGAGCAGGAGCGCGGAGTCGCCGAGACGAGCCAGCAGGCCCAGCAGGCGTCCAGGATGGGGCCGCGTGGAGCGTCTCTGCCGCGGGCACAGGCTCTCCGAGGGTCTGGGAACGCGCCTTCTGCAGGGGCTGGTGTCGAGGACCGTGGGCGGCCCCCGTGGGGGTCACGTGACTCCCCACACTGAGGACTCGATTTAAAGCTTCTGCCCGGAGACGCGCCCCGTGTCCCCGAGCCGGCATCCAGCTGCCGCCGGCCCGTGTCTGCCGGTTGGTTTCCACGGACTCTCGTCAGGGATTGGTTCTAGACGGGAGAATCCACAGCCGCTTTCTCTCAGCCCGGCAGGCGCGTCCGTCCCAAACCTGCCTCCCTCCCAGCCCTGCCTTCTCCCTGTCCTCCTGTGACCCGGCGGACGTGTCCGTCCTTCCGCGGCCGTGACCTCCCCCCGGATGCTCATTCTCCCTCCTTTTGGACCCGTGGCCCCTTCCGAGTTCTGTGGACTGTGCGACACTGTCGGGTCCGGCCGCCGGCTCCCCGCGTCACCGGCCCGGCCCCTTCTTCATTCTGCTCGTGGGTCGGCACTCGCTGCCCACGAGCCGCCCCGGCGGGGCTTCCTGCGCGCTCAGGGACCGACTCCTGACCGGCCGTTCGGGCCTGCTGGGCGGAGGAGGCCCCTGCGACGCTTGGGGTCACACGTGCTTGGGGAATTTTAACAAGAACTCCTGAACTCATCGGCTACTGTTTGCCCCAGGATCGCTGACGGAAAAGGACTCCAGTGGGACATATGCCACACGCGGCTTCTTAGAAGTTTTTTAAATTATGAACGACGAGGCAGCTGGTCGCAGTGTCACCGCAGAGCTCTGACGGAACGTCTGGAAGACACTTGCGCACTAGAGGACGCTGTGTCTCCGGCTCCTCGCGGGAGAGGTCGGGCCCGGCGCTCCGGCCGCCAGACGGCCAACGGGCACTAACGTCTCATGTCTGGTCTCAGACTTCCTTAGGAGCCCAAGGGGAAGCCACAGACTTGGCACATTCTGGATTTGGGGGGAGGCAGGAGCCACGGCTGTGCCCAGAAACGCAGCCCCCGGCATAAAGCCCAGAGCTCTCCATGGTGGTAACAGGAGATGTTCCAGAGTCTTCCCCACAGACACGCCGGCGGACGTTGCACGGGAGTCTCGGCGTGTGTGGGTCGTCGCCCTCCCCAGCACCCCCAGAGGATGATCCTTGGGCAGCGTGTTTTCCACCAGGAGAGGCTGGAGGCCGTCCATGCAGATGCCCCTGTGTCGTCGCCCTCTGCAGGCCTGGGTCTGGGGCCTCTGTTCCTCCGGCTCCCAGCATGTGGGAGACTGTGGCTAAACCCCGTCAGCTCCTGTACGGGCATCTGTGGGGAAACCTGGGTTCGGCCCTGGAAGGCCTCTCCGGGTGTTTCCCTATGAGGATGGAGGGGACACGGGGGCCGAGTGAGTCCGGCTTCTCCCGTGTGTTCCCTGCCCACACCCTCTCCATGCACAGTCAGGCTTCGCCTGGACCCCGGGGTCATGTTTTCGTAGCGTCAGCACCAGGAGCCAGAGAGCGAGGGGCCGTTTAAGGCAAACAAGCTGGCCGTGGGGCTCTTTCCCGCCAGGGGCACCAGACAGCCCCCTCACTGCTGGAGGGACCGCCTCGAGCGTGAAGAGCCCCGGAGAAGGTAGAGGGAGCTGGCCGGGGGGGTGGAACCCCAGTGAAGCCTGAGTGGAGAAGGGGTGCTTTAACTGGGGGAGACTGGCTTCTGGCTTCTGAGACTGCCCGGGACCAGATGTCCGTGTTGTACCGGCTGCCTGGACCTCCAGCAGGGGAGCGGGCCTGCGCGTGGGCCGGCGGTCAGCCCGTGGCCCATCGGCAACGGTCTTCTCGTTCAGCTGCTTCCACTGCGTGATGGCCATGAGCAGCCCAGGTGCTTTATGTTTCCTGGAGGGCGTCAGGGCTTTGGACCAAGTTAGCCCGTCCTGAGGCTCAGAGAACTAGTCTCACGTGAGCCGTGCCTGTGGGGCCGGCTTCCGATTCCCTGACGTGTCCGTGACCACCTTCCTCCCCGCCTCCTTCTCGTCCAAGCCGGACGCCTGGCACCCGCTCGTCCTCACCGACGTGGCCAGGGTGCGCCAAGGCGAATGGAATGTGGATGGTGGAAAATACCGAAAACCCAGCAGGCCATCACCCAAAACCAGCCGACCCCAAAGAATTTCCACAGGATTCAATTTCAAGCTTTGACCAAGGCTTTGAATACTTTACTCCTGAGCCAGGCTTGGGTAAAAACTGAAATGAATAAAACGCGGTGCGGGAGTGGAAAAGGCTCGTTGCTTCCTGCCTGCGGAGCCTCCGGCGTCCGACCCCGTCCACGGGTGGCCGCCGTGCACGGCAAGCACACGCAGTGCTCTGTGAGTCTGGGTCATGTGGCTGGGCCCTGGCCGCGGTGCAGTTCCTTCTCCCTGAGCAGGTGGTCCACCAGCAGTTGACACAGTCAATGGCAGCGAGACAAAACCAGGCCAACTTCCCCAAAGGGGCACCGCCTCTCCAGGTAGTCAGGGTGGTTGCGTCGGCGCGGTCTCCCTGAGCCGAGACTGGCTTCCGTCTGAGCCTCTGTGGGGCACGACGGGCCCACAGCTGCCCGGGTGGCAGGAAGAGCACCAACCCCGTCCACGGGGGTCCCCTTCTCCCCATGCTGTCTGTGTTGCTTTCAGGGGCCGGGGGCCGGGGGCCGGGCCGTGTGTGTGTACGTGCCCCAGAGCCCTGCTACAACGCTCCCTTGCAGACCAGCCGCGCAGGACGATCCCGGGGTCGTGACCTCACTGCAGTTTTCGTAAGAGCTGGTCCGGAGCCGGACAGCATGGTTGGAGAGGGACAGACAGACGGCTAAGCTCGCTCTGACTTCAGACTCCCCGGGGCAGCATGTGGGCACAATTCCTCTCTGACCCTGCTGGCTCCGGCCCACGCTGGGGACACACGGCCTGAGGACTTGGATTCTGGAGACCAGGTGGAAGGGACAGGCCCTGAGGTCATGGGGCATTGGAGGGGCGGTCACAGCAGCGTAGGGAGCCACCGGGGGGCGGGGAGTGTTCCAGGAGGCCGGATGGCGGGAGGGGAAAGGATCAGAGAGACAGGGGAGTGAACGGGTTCAGTGATGTGTTTAAAAATTTCATGTACCCAAATCCTTCCACTGAACCCTGCCAGCTCTGGGCTTCCACGCCTGGTCTTCGATGGAGACGGTCACCGATGATCCCTCCTCATTCCTTCCTAACGCGTCTGTGACGCACTCTTGGAGAGCCACGTGGGTCAGGACCCCTAGCAGGAGTCCAGGGGTCCACAGGTTCATCTAGATCTTCCCGCTGCCACAGTGGGGACCGTGGAAAGTCATCGGTGGTATTAATTTAATAATATGTCTCATTTAACACCATATATCCCACACCTGAGCATTTCGGCGTGCAGCGAACATGAAGACACTTTATGTTTCTCTCGTGTTCGGAGCCTACAAACTGCGTGTGCGCGTTCTATTTCCCGCACATCGGCCCGGTCCGGCCAGCTTTCCGGGCTCAGAGGCCCCGGTCAGGGTGACCTCCATGACCACACAGCGGTCAAGGGGCTCACCTCCGAGGTTATTGGTGCTGCGCTCAGAGCAGCAGTGTCTTGCGTCACAGGAAGGGGGATGGATCGTGTGGATGTGGACGCCGCCCAGTTGGGAGGGAAGACGCTGGGGTGCGGAGACTTGAGGGTGCTGCATGCGGGAGTCCGTCACTTCTGGGTCCAGACTGGTACTGTGCTGCCTGGGTCACATCGCTTGGGCACCACTGGTCCTTTGAAGAACTCAGCACTCTTAGAGGAAGGACGAACAGCCCAGGCTTTCTACTGAGAAGCATTGGCTACATCCTTAATCTAACCAAAACGGATAAGCGATTACAAACATCACTAGTTAGGCATAGAAACAGGACATGTGTTCCGTGAAGAAGAAAAGAGAAACATTGATGTTAGATTGACCAAAAATGGACTTAAAGCAGCTTTACAGACATGCTTACTGATTTAGAGGAAAAGATAAATATGGAGGAAACAGAGCAGAACCAAGTGGAGAAATGGAAATTATCGAAAAGAGCCAAATGGAAACTCTAGAAATATAAAAATATAATGCCTGAAGTTTGAGAAAAAGAAAACTGAAAGGCTCAAGAGATGAACATAGAATAAAGATCCGTGGAACTGAAAGACAAGCCACTAGAAGCTCAGGTTTGTAGCTGCACGGCAGCGAGGACTCCAGCAGAATCCGGCGGGCTTCCTGGTGGAGGAAGCGTGGACAGAAGCCCGTGGGGGATGCAGGGCGAGGGGGATGCCACAAGAGGGTTCTCCTTATTCTGTATGTAAACCCACCCCTGGCTCAGCCTGAAATGTGACTCACCCGTGCACAGAATAGACCCAGATCAGCATAGCTGGGGCTCAGAGGGTTAAACGTTCGCTTGAACTCACCCTCACGGCAGGTGAGAACTATGGACTGAACCTAACCCGGAGCTTAGTTTGCTACAACAAAACTAACAACAGCTTCAAGAAGGTGAAGACGTAACCAAAAGTCGACACAAGATAACACTCACAGTGTCCAACATACAATCAACATCTATTTAACATACAAAGACTAAGAAAATGTGACCCACTGTCAAGAGGAAACACCACGACAAGAGGCCGACCTCGAGACGGCTCAGGTGCTGGCACCAGCAGCGGTTGTAACTGTGCTCATTGAGATAAAAGGAAAAAATAATTTGAATGAATAGAAATACAGGCATTATCAGGAGGTAAATAGGATAATAATTAAATCTACGTATGAGATGGAAGGTCTGGAACTGGAAAATACAATCTGGAAAACACCACAAGATGACCTCAGTAGCAGAACGGAGGCGACGGGAGGCAGCAGAACTGGCCACGGAAGAGCGCAGGAGGGAGAGGGGAAGGAACCGAGCAGAAGCCAGGACCCGGGGCCCGTCCGAACGATGCAGATCAGGCAGCGGGGATCCCAGCGGGAGAGGAGAAAGAGATTGGGCGACGGGTCGGTCTGCTCGGGCCTCCGTGACAGGACACCCCCCCCCCCCCCCCCCCACCGTCACCGTCGGCTTCAACCTTGGAGCCAGCAGGCCTGTCTGGGAGCGCGCGCTCCAGGGGCCCACCAGCCCCGGGGCCTCGTGGCACAGGGGCAACACGTAACGCTCTCCAGCCAGTGCCACAGTGCAGACCGTGCCGCCGTTGGCCCCCCAACTTTCAGGGCCGTTCCCCAGGGGCTGTCCATCTGATGCCAGAGCGCTCGGAGGGAAATTGCAGATGGTGCGCTATGCTGGGGGTCCACGGCAAAGGGAAGACACACACAGCGCCGCTGCGGACTGGAGGATGATGGCTCTCTGGCAGAGTCCCGAGATTTTAGCCTAAAAACTGACATCCCAGGACTCTTGTTTTGTCTTCACAGAAGCACAGGCTTGGGGAGAGCCCACGGGCATCGACGGTAGCAGTTCGTGCCTGTGTGCGGGTCCCGTGGAAGCCTTCCTCGCAGGCTCGGCTGGTTCTCACCGTGTCACCGTGGATCTGTGACCTCGGGGTGTGAAAGGCCAATGCCCGCGGGACCCCAGAGAAGCCCTGAAACCTGCTGCCACAACCGAAAACACGCGCAGTCCATATATTGCGTCCTGATTCACGTACGTGAAAGGGATTTAAAAATCAATAATGTTTAGACGAACAGACCATTATTACTTTGCTATACAATTCTGAATTTAACGCACAACTAAGATCATTAGCCTCTTCTAGGTTAGAAGTCACGCTTTTGTTTCCCTCAGGACTTAGGAAACAAGTGTGAGTGTCTTCAATGTCAGATGAAGACGGGAGAGGCTATGTCGGAAACTCGATTTATATTCATGTGACTTTCACGGCAGAAGATTTAACTTTTAGCACATTTAGAAGCACATTTAGACCGAGGAAGTGTGTTGGCTCCTGGCTGCTTCCCCGACCCACTGAGGGGACGGTGAGCTGCTTTGTGGACAGCTCGGCTGCACCTGTCGGAGAACGGAAGGATGTGGCTGTGGGTCCCAGGCACTGGGGTTACGGCCAGGCTCTCCCCTGGTGCTGTGGGCTGATTTCATGGGACGCATGACCGTGAACGCTGGGGGAGGTTGTAAGACGTCAGATGACCGGTGTTTAAGTTCGCACGTTTTGATGGGAATTGTGGATTCTCTGTGTCACTTGCATTTGTGCCTGGTAAAAGCCGATACAAGGGTTTTTTAGACTAAAAGAAGAATTGTTGAGTTTTGTTTTACGGGCAAACGTGTGGTGTGGTCTGCGGGGTGCGTGCTGTGGGCCTGTTGGATGCGGTGTTCCAGAAGTGTTCACGAAGTCAAGTTGACCAATAGTTCTGGGCAGACCAGCTCTAACCCGGCGGGTGCTTTTGTAATCGGTCGGCTGGGAAGGGGTCTCGATGCCTCCAGGGAGCAGGGCGCCTGCTTCTCCTTGCGCTTCTGTTGGATTTGATTCCCCCCAATTTTTCTTCTGAAGTTTGTTTTCTCTAAAACCAGTGTAGCCGATGCAGCGGTCCTTCGCTTAGTGTTCATGCGGGATCTTTCGCCGTCCTCCTGCTTTTAACCTGTGGCGAAAGCTCTTACCTTCCAAGTGCATCTTGTGTAGACAACAGGCGTCACATCTTACTTGATCCTCCGTTCTTGAAGTTCCTCTTTCAGCGGGTGTTTCCAGACCCTTCACATTTAAAGTGATTGATGACTGGGGTGCCTGGGGGACTCAGTCAGTGAAGCGTCCGCCTTCGGCTCAGGTCATGATCTCAGGGTCCCGGGATCGAGCCCCGCATCAGGCTCCCTGCTCGGCGGGGAGCCTGCTTCTCCCTCTGACCCTCACCCCGCTGTGTCCTCTCTCTCTGACGACTCTCTCTCTCAAATAAATAAATACAATCTTAAAAAAAAATAAAGTGATCGATTACTGGCATATTTCGATTAATATCTGCTGTGTTTCCAGCTATTTCCTCTTTACTGTACTTGTTCTCTATCTCCGTTTTTTTCCTACTTTTCTGCCTTCTCGGGTTTTGAGCACTTTATGATGTGATTTTATCTCCTATCTTAATATATTATTTATACTTCTCTTATAAACATTTTTATTTGATGTCTTAGAGTTTGCAACATGAATTTTCATGGAATACAAATCCGTGAATACCACCGGACCCCTTTGTGGGTGCTGTAGGCTTCTTGTAACAAAGTATTCCCTTCGGCCCTACTTGTGCCATTTATTTCATTATCCATGTGCTGCTGGTGCCTGATACATTGTTGCTACTCATAGGATAATGTAAACACGTTATCTTCCAGATCACTTAAAAATAAGACAAACAAAGTATTGCACATTACCTTCTTTTACGCTCCTTATCTGAGGGCACGTTCATGAATGAGCCTTCCTTTGCTTTTGGATTCTCCAAGACATTTGCTATTGCTACTTTACTTTAGAAGGATAATTATTCTGAATATGGAATTCTAGTTTGGTGGATGTTTTATACCTAAACTTCTAATATTTCATCCCACTCTTTTCTTGCTTGTGTGGTTTCTGAAGAAAATTTAGTTATAATTTATATCCTTGTTCCTATTCAGGTAGGTTGGGGTTTCCCCCCCTCAGATTTATTTAAAGATTTTTTCTTTGTCTTTATCTTTCCATAGTTTAAATGTGACTTGTCTTATGCCAAAGCGCGCGTGTGTGTGTGTGTGTCTGTGTGTGTGTGAGTTCACTGTTCATCCTGCTGGGTAGTATTTTCTGAGTTTCCCGGATCTGTGGTTTGTTTTCCATCAATAAATTTCAGGAGTTGTTTTCCTTGATTGCTGAATCACGGGGTAGTTTCGTGTTTAACTTCTTGGGAACCTCCATAGTGGTCTCCCGATGGCGGCACCTGTTTCCATGCGCACCAAGAGCACACGCCGCTTCCCCTCTTTCTGCCTCCTCGACAACACCTACTGTGTCCTGGGTTGTTGATTTGAGCCATTCTGACAGGTGTGAGGGGAGATCTCACTGTGGTTTTTTGTTGTTGTTGTTGTTGTTTCATAAGAGTATTCATTATTTTTGCACCACACCCAGTGCTCCATGCAATCCGTGCCCTCTCTAATACCCACCACCTGGTACCCCGACCTCCCACCCCCGCCCCTTCAAAACCCTCAGATTGTTTCTCAGAGTCCATAGTCTCTCATGGTTCACCTCCCCTTCCAGTTTCCCCCAACTCCCTTCTCCTCTCCATCTCCCCATGTCCTCCATGCTATTTGTTATGCTCCACAAATAAGTGAAACCATGTGATAACTGACTCTCTCTGCTTGACTTATTTCACTCAGCATCATCTCCTCCAGTCCCGCCATGTTGCTACAAAAGTTGGGTATTCGTCCTTTCTGATGGAGACATCATACTCCATAGTGTATATGGACCACATCTTCTTATCCATTCGTCCGTTGAAGGGCATCTTGGTTCTTTCCACAGTTTGGTGACCGTGGCCATTGTTGCTATAAACATTAGGGTACATATGGCCCTTCTTTTCACGACATCTGTATCTTTGGGGTAAATACCCAGTAGTGCAATTGTAGGGTCATAGGGAAGCTCTATTTTTAATTTCTTGAGGAATCTCCACACTGTTCTCCAAAGAGGCTGCACCAACTTGCATTCCCACCAACAGTGGAAGAGGGTTCCCCTTTCTCCACATCCTCTCCAACACATGTTGCTTCCTGTCTTGTTGATTGTGGCCATTCTGACTGGTGTAAGGTGGTATCTCAATGTGGTTTTAATTTGAATCTCCCTGATGGCTAGTGATGATGAACATTTTTTCATGTGTCTGATAGCCATTTGTATGTCTTCATTGGAGAAGTGTCTGTTCATATCTTCTGCCCATTTTTTGATATGATTGTCTGTTTTGTGTGTGTTGAGTTTGAGGAGTTCATTATAGATCCTGGATATCAACCTTTGTCTGTGGTTTTGATTTGTATGTCCCCGTTGATTGATGATTCTTGGCTATCATGACTTCAGATGTCTTTTGAGCTCTATTATTTGTCCTTCTGGTACTATAATGACGTATTTGCTAAATATTTTAAAGCTGTCCTGCAATTCTTTTATATTCTGTTCTTTTTTTTTTTTTAAATGATTTTCTCTGTTTGCATATCAGTTGGGCATTTCTACGGACATACCTTCAAGTCTCTGAGCCGTTCGTTCCTCAGCTGTGTCCTGTCCACTGATGGGCCCAGGGGTTTTCTGTATTTCTGGTCTGGCCAGTGTTTTTGTTTATAGCAGTACCTTTTGATATGTTCTTGGAGTCTCCATCCCTAGCCCTGTATGAGCCATTTTTCTTGCATTGTGCATACTTTCATTTAGCTTAGAGCCTTAATGTATGGATCCCCGTCCTTCTAGAGTCCTGCTCTGATAACCCCTCAATGCTCGGCATGTCTGTGTCTGGTGAGCATGCCAACTCTCTTCATGCTGCTCCATTTCTGGTCCCTTAGCGTGGCTCTTCGTCTGCTGGCTGGCGGGTTAGAGCAGACATACAAGCTGTGCGGTGAGCCTTCAGCAGGAAGTCGGCAGGACGCGGGCCTGGCTGTGTCCCCTAGGGCCGAGGTGCCAGGACCTCCATGTCCTTGTGCTCATCTCCCTAAGACCTTCTCCTTAGCTAACATCTTTGGGCTGAAATCAACGGTCATTAGACGGAGCCCCACCTGCCCAGTACAGTGTGGGGAGGGGAGGCATTTTATTTATTTACTTTTTGGTTGACTTTTCACATGTACCGCGCTTCTGGCCCTGGGCTCTTCCCTCCACGCGAATCTTGGCTTTTTCCTTCCTTAGCCGAGCCTGGGGGCTGGTGGTGGCTGGAGTCCCGGATTGCTTCCCTCCAGGCGGGACAGGAGAGCCCTTCCCCAGACGTGCGCCCTTGCTGTGGAGACCTCTCTGTGCATCTCGCGAACTCATGTCCTTTCTCCCCTTTCTGCCGCCAACACGAGGCCTCTTTCTCGGCTCCTTATCACAAGCAACTGGGAAATCTGAGAGGCGAAGCCCACGAAAGTGCGGCCCTGGAGACCGCCGCCCAGGGGTTCTCCTTCACGACTGTCTGCACTCCGCTCCTGCAAAGTCGCTCGTCCAAATGCCACGGAGGCATTCCCACCAGCCCGTGGCCCGTGTCTCTGTGGGTCTCGGTGCACCTGCCCCTTCAGATTTCGGGGGGATTGAGGGGTTCCCTGTGACCTCCGTTCTCCAGTGGATCTAAGCAAAGTTGCTGAATTTCAATGTTTTTCCAGGATTTTACTGTTGTGAGGAGGAGACGGGGTCCACGCTCTCTGTGTGTCAGGCTGGAACTGGAATTCTCGTTTTGTGTTTCATCTTGGGGACTCGCCGCGTCCTCTGACTTTCCTGCCATACTTCATGGGTGCAGAATCTTCTTGGGAAATATCAGCTCTAGTTTCCAACTGGTTTAAAATCATCTGCCTTTCTAAAGCTGAAGAATAAAAAGACAAGCCCAGCACTGGGAGAGCTTGTCTGTAACTGCTGCATCTGGTCAAAGACTCGCATCCAGACATCAGTCATAGTATCAGAACTCACGGTGAGAAAACAGCCTATTTACATCAAGCAAGACGGATGACGGGCGACAAACGATCCCATGGAGAAGTGCCCCACCTCTGCAGACGAATTAAAGCCACACGTGGCAGCACCGCCCACCACGCCACAGCTGGAGTGTTTGTGAGTGACAGACGGACATGGCTGTTCGACGTGTGACGATGACAACCAACTTGGGAAATGGTCCGGCATTTTCTTAAAACCTAAACCCACTCCCTGTGTGCCGTAGCCTCTGCTCCTACTTACCTAAGAGAAAGGCAGGCATGTGTCTTAGCAAATATTGTGCATGGATGTTCAGAGCAGCTTTATTTTTAAGAGTCAAAACCCAGGAACAACTCAGAACTTTATCAAAAGGTTCATGGTTAGGGTAAGAGCCAAAGAGCACAGTCCTGCTCAGCATCTTGGAGGAGAGGCCGTGTGGACCTGTCTTGGGACAGTCATGCTCATCGAGGGAAGCCGGACAGAAGAGTGTGTCCTGTGGGTCCCGGGTATGGACGTGTGGGCGGTGCACGTCCGTCTGTAGGGACAGAGAGCAGATCAGTGTCTGTGGATGACCTTGGGGAGCAGGGAGGAGCCCGACGGAAAGATATGGACGGCGTGTGGGATCTTGCAGGGAGCGATGCACAGACTCTTCATACTGATCCCAGGGATGGTCTCACCGGCGACATGTGTCAAACTTCCAGACCACACACCTCACTTCACTTACCCGTCGATAAACTCCTAAAGTTAAAAACAACTGAAAGGTCGCATGTTGTTCAATTCAATTTATGGAAATTCTAGAGATGGAAACAGCAATCCATGGTGACAATGGGCCGGTCACTGTAGGCCTGGGGCCCAGGTGGGGGGACACGTGGGGGTCTTGGGGTCAGGGACTCGCTCTGCATCTTGATGGCAGTGGTAATTCCCGCACGCTCGTTTGTCAGAGCTGGTCGCACGCTACACCTGAGATGTGTAGGACACTCAGGACATAGATTATACCTCAACGTGTCTTATTAAAAACGCCGAGTCTGGTTGCTGAGTTTGGTTCTGTGGGGTTCTGCTGGGGAGACTTGGGGGGTTAAACAGCCCCGAGAAGAATGCACGGGGTTCTGTGGGGAACAGATACGCCAGTCGTGTACCGAGCCTGTGCAGTGTCCTCAAGGAGGGAACGGCTCCTACGCTGGGGTGTTCCTGGGTGACTGTCAACGCATCTGTGTCAGACAAATTTTTACAGAATGTTTGAAACAGTGGGACGAGTCTTTTTGTTCCCCGTGAGGAAACCCCGCCTCAGGAAGGTGCTGACATGAGTTCAGAAACGTTCACACCATCAGAGATTCATGGGAGCAGAGAAAACACTCTGTTCTGAGGCTCTGATTCAACCCACTTATTTCTAATTCTTATTCCGCAATGAAGGAATTAAAACCATCTGATTTAGTCATGTTTGCAAAATGCTCCTATTAGTAACTACTTTGAATGTTTTAATTGTGTCTTTTTATAATCGTTTGGTAACAGCCCCCCTTTTACAATCGTATGCGGAGCTTGGATGTAGGGTGAGTAACATAAATGACTTTTAGCATCTACGACAGTGGTGTGTGATGTCCAAAAACATCTCGTTAGCCTTTCCGGAGTGGGCTCCTGCCCCGGAGGCTACAGATGGTTTTAATTATTTGTTGA
Organism: Mustela nigripes; assembly: GCF_022355385.1. Classification (NCBI taxonomy): domain Eukaryota; kingdom Metazoa; phylum Chordata; class Mammalia; order Carnivora; family Mustelidae; genus Mustela; species Mustela nigripes. The sequence continues at coordinate 149,085,845 of NC_081561.1, read as the reverse complement.
AGAGCGCAATCTACAAACTATTGAACTCTGATGGGACGGAAAGATTTTTCTGAGCCCACAGACAGGCCTGCCCGGCAAGATGAAAGACGGAGCATGAGTCACCTAGTGGAGGGAGCTCTGGTGCCTTTCCCCAGTGAGGGATCCCGGCCGCTGCCTCGATTGTGCAACCCACGGCCTTCTCACCACGGGGCCGCGGGGCCTGGGTGGGAGGCCGGGGTCAAGCGCCGGCCAGGCGGCGCCGCGTGTCCCAGCGGACGTGCCCCCCCCCACCGTGCGGACCCAGCACCTGGAGCGTCCCCCGTGCATGAACCCACTGACGTGAGGCTTTCCTTCAGGTTTCTGGGGCCCAAGGGACGCAGACAGTAAGCAAACGTCAAGGAGATGTCACCCAGGGGACGCGCTGGGTCCGCAGCCCCGCGGCAAACATGGCAGGGGCCGGAGAAGGGTGAGGAGTGAGCCCGAGTGGCCGTGAGAGGAGGTGGGAGAAGCCGTCGAGCCGGGCTTGGAGCTTCGGGGGGACAGGCTCAGCGTGGTGCGGGGGGTGCTGAGGATGCAGAAACCGGGCACGTGGCCCATGAGGGTGTGAGTGTGATCACAAACGAGGGGCGTAGGTCAGGGTCTCGTGATGACCGAGAACTCCTTCTGTTTCCTTGTCCTTGTGCTACCGCATGGTACACCTGCCCAAGCACCCAAAGAAACAGCTCAGCCTGTGGCGCTACCCGTGGTCTGAGCAGCCATCCCCATGCGCCAAGGGTTTCCAGCTCCTGGGACAGCACTCCTGCCCTCGTCAGAGATCCGCAGCCCCAACTCAACTGCAAGGTCGGCGGACCCCGTTTAAAGGAGCCACCGCAGACCCCCTCCCGACGGAGGGTTCCGAGCGAGGCTGGCAGAGGCCGGCAATGCTTCGGACAGTGGGGCGGGGCTACGAGTCTGCGAGTCTTCGAGGGTGTCCCCGGCTCAGGAGGGGTGCGGGAGGCGGGGCTGCCGCGCAGGACACCGAGGGTGACGGGGCAGCGGGGTGGCTCGCAGGACGTCGACGGACAGCCCAGGCCTCAAGCCAGCCACACAGGTAGGCAGTGTGTCCGCCGTGACCCGGGTCACGGGGTGTCGTGGGAGCGCAAGGGGACGTCCTCTGCTTGCTGGGCACGGGGAGCCATGAGCAGAGGAATCCTTCGAGGCGAGTCTCCCAGGAGAAGGCCCCGGTGAGGGACACGGCAGGAGGAGCGGCATTTGAAGCACAACAGCATCTGCAAGGACCAGACCCGGAGGAGCTGGCGGGTCCACACTCGTGGTGCCCAAAGGTCCAGGCTGGTGTGCCGGCTGCAGTGGCTGAGGGTCCTACACGTTCCCGGGACGTCTGAGGTTTCTGTGGGGCCAGTGGACCACCAGCCACGGGAGGCCAGGCCTCCCCCGAACGGGATCTGTTTGGGGTGAAAGGAAAGTCCGGTTCGAGTGTGGACAGGGACGAGCACGAAGGCAAGCAGAGGTCATGGGGGGTCAGGACTGTGCGCCCCTCGAGGGCTCGGGCTCAGGACTGGGCTTCCCTCGCGGGCTCGGGCTGGCCTCCTGCGGCACCGGCACCGGCCGGCACGTGTGTGAGGCTGAACGTCCGCCTGGCAGGGGCTCACGCACGGAGCCCGGGTTATCCTCCCAATGGCCATGTCCTGCCTCCCCAGCTGCCGGCTTCACCAGCTGCGTGACACTCTCCGGACTTCAGTTTTCTTCTTTATAAAACTGGAATCCTAACACTCTGCTGTTCACATGGGGGCTCGTAACCAGGCCCTGTTAGCAGTGACAACCTGTGCATGGGCGCTTTCCCACTCCGTGCTGCTCTGGGAGGGGGCCAGCCCCGTCGGTGACTCGGGACAAGGACGCGGATCCAGTTGGGACACTCAGGAGGTAGGTGTGTTGGAGGAAGAAGGAAACCCGCTGTCGACTATCCCAGAGGCCCAAGGGGAGTCTGGGAAGAGACGGTCCCGTGCTGTGTCTGAGGGGACCCCAGTGCGGAGGAAACATCTGGTTCAGAGCGTCCACCTGTGACTGGGAAGGCAGAGCTCGAGGGCGTGTGGGTCTGGATGTGCGAATCTGGAAGGGTCCACGGGGACACCGAGGTCATGGGACGGACGCGGAGGGGCACAGGGAAGGGGAGGACCGAGCCCGGCATCCGCGCGCGGGACGGGGCCGGGGGAGGAGCCGGGAGGGGCGGCCGGGCCGGAGCGGAGGCGCGGGTCCTGCGCGGGGTCCTGCCGCCCCGGGTGTGCGCGAGGACGCGCTGCTGGTCCGTGTCGTGTGCGTCCGGCGTCCTGTGAATCCACCCGCGGTGGTCTCGGGCCAGCCCGGCGCAGACCACCCGCTCCAGACGCGGCTCCATTCGGCCCGAGCAATCCGCGGACGGCGCGGCCACGTCCAGCCTCTGAGGCTTCGCCACGCCGCAGCGTTTCGGCTCCGGCGTCTGCACTTCCCGCCGCGGCTTCTCTTTCCTGCCCTCCCTGTGGCGCGGCCGAGCGAGGGGCTCGGGCCCCGGAGCGGCTGGAACCGGCGCCGGCTCCCGCACGGGGTGGGTGGACGGTGGTGTCCGGAGGGACAGGCCGTCCGGGGCCGCGCCGGCGAAGAGCCCAGAGCCGTGGCTGCTCCGACGACTGCGCGGCGCCGGCTCCGGTCCGTGTGTGGACGGGAGGTCCCGAGCTCGGCGCGCCGCCCCAGCGGGTCACACGCTGTCCCTCCTAGCGCAGCGCGTGCGGCGGGGAGCCCTCCGTCAGGGCGTCTTCACAGCCACGAGCAGAGCGACGGGCGTGCGGTCCGTGTCCGTCCTGCGATGGGACGTGCGTGACGGCGGGTCCACACGGGGACACGCGCGCTCACGCACGCGTAGCAGCCTCCGGTGTCACACGGCTTGTCTGGGCGGGCCTGGAGGGTCCTCCCGTCCACACGGGCTCCATCCGTCTGTCCCGCGGGGGCTCTGCCGCACGTCACCTCCCGTGGCTGAGCGTGATAATGACGGTGGCACCATGGTCTTGGTGCGGCCCCGTGTCCTCAGCTCCATGTGCGGACCCGGCTGCTCTCACGGTGGAGGTCCGGACGTGCTGATTTGCTCACATCGGAGGCGCCGTGGCCCTTGTCCACAGCGGCGCAGCCGGTCCGGAGGTCTCCCGGGTCCCTGGTCCCCGTGCACAAGCCGAGCTCTGTGTACCATGTCTCACTGCTTATTAATCAAGAAATAAAGGAACAGAAGAGAAAAGGGAGAACTTTTCTCACCTGGCGTTAGCCGCAGAAGTGTGACCGGCGCAGACCCGCGGCGCTGATGACGCCCACGAGTGATGCCGTTGCGGGTACTTCACACTCGGCATGAACTTACTTCCGAGCGTCTGCTTCACGAGAACTGGTGAAAGCTTGGATAAGAGCATCAAACCACGATATTGATAGTCTCCGGACCCACGGAGCCCGGGCAGCTTCCAGCCGCCGGCCGGAGGACGCCGCGTGCGGTCCGGTGGGGACGGGGGCCTGGAAGCCGGGCTCTGAAGGCCAGCGCCAGCAGCCGCACCGTGTTCCCAGAAATGAGCCCGGGTAACGGGTGACCGGGCTGCTCTCCCGACAGGCTTCCGCGAGGACCTAGTCCACAGCACGAGGCTGCCGCAGGAGCCTTCCCGAGCGCCCCGGAGACGCACGGGCAGAGACAGAAGCGGAGCCTCCTTCCTACGTGTGCCTGCGGCCTTGGTGGCCCGGGCCGTGCACCTCTCAGGCCTGGGGACATGCGTGGGTCTCCCACCGGCTCCACAGCGTGGGGCAGACGCTCCCCCTGGACTTTCGCACCCTCGCCCCCAGGCCAGGTGCTGCCGGGAGGCCGCGTGTTGGGGCACAGGCCCCTCGCCCGTAGCTGTAGCTGCGGCTCCCAGGAGCCTGCAGCCGTGGGAGCAGCTCTCGCCGAGGCAGGAGGTGGAGGCGGCAGGCGTTTGCGGGGTCGTCCCAGGCCGCGCGCCGGCACTCTCCCAAGGCAATGTCCGGGGCGATCTCCGCTCCAGCAGGCCGTCGAGGTGACGCTTTGATCAGAGCAGGAAGGATTCTGGGTCGCCCTGTGATGATTTGGCCGAGGGGGTCTGGAGGCATTCCGCGCCGTCGCTGGCTCTCCACCACCACCCCTGCTTCGCTTCCCGCTCTCCAGGCTGCTCTTTGCGGACCTCCTTGCCAGGGTCCAACCCATTCACCCCTGCCTGCTGGGTCCTCCCGCTGGTGTCTCCCATTCCCTCTTCCCGCGCCTGTGCCTCCTGCTCCTCCTCCGTGGGGGAGCTGGCGGGCACCCGTGGAGTCAGCACCTTCTCCCCGTAGCCGCAGGGCTGGTTCTTCTCTGCGGTCCCACTTACAGGGCTTAATGCCTGCACCCTTGGGAGGACGACCAGCCCAACGTGAGCCTCACGGCTCCTTGCATTCCCTCGACCTGTACCCCGTCTTTTTCTCTGCCATGACTGAATACTTCCCATTCCATCTGTGGCCCATGGTCAAAGTCTCAGCCCCATCCCTTGTGGGAGAGGCCAGCGGTCCTATCCGTCCCCGGCCCACAACCCACAACTCTGCTCCATCTAGCAGAGAAGTCCGCGTGGCCCTTGTGTGGACTAGGATAGAAGTCGGGACCGCTCCCTGTGTCCACACTTTGGCTGGGACAGTCTCTGTAAATGCAGACCTGGCCATGGGATACATCTGGTTGAAAACCATCGGCTGCCTGTTACTTTGCCAGATGAGGCGTAATCTGGGGCACATTCTGCAGGGGGGAATTTGGCCGTACTTTTCAGAATCCGAAACTCACACACCCTTTGCTCCTGTATCCTGTATTCTAGGACAATGCTGTCATAGGTGGGGACAGCATCCAGAGGGGCATAAACACTGGAGCAGACCCACACTAGCAAAGCCTGGAGGCCTCCCGAGGGCCCACCAGCAGGGACGCCGGCTGAGCAAAGGCTCATCCATACCACAGTGTGCTGTCGTGGCACATGGTGCTCCACGGGCCAGTCTCCAGCGGCGCCGTGTTCTGTCCAGCCCCTGGGAGCCCTCCAGACCCTGCCATCCGTGTCTGCGCACAACTTCGCCAGCTCTGAGGGGCACCACCCCCCCCCCCCCCGCTTCTCCAGGGAGCCCCGTCTCAACACGTCACTCACGTGGCGTCTCTTCACAGACCTTCTTCCGGTCATCCTGAGTGGAGACCGTCGTTCGGTGGAAAGAGTCACCTGTCACTGGATTGTGTTTGTGCGTGCGTGTCCTCCACAGACACAGGGCTGGGGGCCGTGGGGAACACAGCGGCAGGTGCGGGTATGGGCAGGGGGGCTTGCTTTCCACGAAACATCCTCTCAGATTTGTTTTAATCTTGTGCCATATGCCTTTATTGTGCATTTGGAAAAAATGAAATTAAAACAGACAAGCAGAATCCAGAGCCCTGGTGTTAACAGACAGGGAGGCCAGGCTCCTTCAGCACAGCCCTTTGGGGTGCGGCTGCCTGGCTTCCGTGGCCTGCCCACCGCTCGCGCCTTCCGGGGGCCGGGGAGCACTTTCTTCTGCCCACGTGTGCCTCCCACACCTGTGTCCTCCCCTGGCTCAGGCGGTGTCCTTCTCCTGGGGGCTCTCCTGCCATCAGCCCTGCACCCCCCCGGGCTCGGTCGGGTGCGGGATCCGTGGAGCCCGCGTGCTGGCCTCTCCTTCCCTCATTCACGGAAACGTCCCGCACAACTGCGCCACAGCATGGGAGGGAGAGGTCGCATCTCGGTCCCTAACTGTCACCCACATAACCGACGCTCATTAAATCGAAAGCGATTCCAGTTGGTGTTTACCTCCAGGAGCTGGAGCTGTCAGCTCAGGCCAGCAGCCCACTGCCCGTCTGGTGGCTACGGGTGCTTTCCCCCCCGTGGTGCTCAGCAGGCGATGGGAGGTCGCCGCGGGCGCCCCCGTGACCACCTGAGCCCTGCTGCGGTGCTGAAGGTCGGCGACTGGTCGTGCTTCATGGAGCACATTGTGTATCGTCATTTAGCTGTTACGTAGTTTCTTTCAGAAAAATAACTGTCTCCCCACTGGACCTGACCATGTCCTGAAATTAACTTTGATTTTGGGCAAATTTGTTCAGAATAAATAAATGTTAATATAATAAGTTTTCTGAGGGGTCTGAAGCGGTGGGGGGTGGGGGGTCGGGGAACCGGGTGGTGGGTATTGGAGAGGCACAGATTGCATGGAGCACTGGGTGTGGTGCAAAAACAGTGGATACTGTTACACTGAAAATCAATCAATCAATCAATCAAGTTTTCAGTCAAGGGGCACCTGGGTTGCTCAGTGGGTTAAAACCTCTGCCTTCAGCTCAGGTCATGGTCCCGGGATCCTGGGATCAAAACCCGCGTCGGGCTCTCTGCTCAGCGGGGAGTCTGCTTCTGCCTCTGCGGCCGCTCCCCCCGCTTGTGCTCTCTCGGGCTCTCTCTCAAATAAATAAGTAAAATCTCTAAATAACAAATAGAAAGGCAGGAAGTGCCAGCATCTGCATGAGTTCTGAGAACTGCGCTGATGCTATTGCTTCTCACGGTTTCTGTTGAGGGGACGCGTGCTCGTCCAGACTAGGCCCTGGGTGAGGCTGTGGGATGCCACCGAGGGAGGGGGACAGACACTGTCTCTCCGAGCGTCACTATCACAGAACAACGTCCTCCCCTAGCAGGTTAGGGGTGGTGCCGACTCGGCCAAAGGAGGGAAAAGTGGGGTTGCTTCCTTCGCTCCCCGTTTCATCTGCCTGGAAGCTCTGGGTGGGCTTACGTATACGCAGCTGTGCTCTAACGGGGCAGCTCAGCTCGCGCAGAAGCTGGGATCTGGAGGGAGCACGGAGACAGCTGCCACGGGCTGTACCTGAGGACACCGGGGACCCCCAGTCCAGCCTGCGTCTCCCGAGTTGGACCTGTCTGTCACGCCCACGTGCCTCTGCAAGCTCGGGCCCTGCGGCGGGACCTCCAGGGGGGCGGCTGGGTGCTGTGAGCAGACGGGGGCAGGCTTGGGGGACTCTGCTCTTGTCAAAGTGAAGGTTAGAGAACTTGGCCTGTGATAACATCCCCGGGTCCCGAGGCGGTGACATGTGCTAGATCTGCATGCTGGGTCATCGCCCACGTGGGCCCCTGTGAATGTGGGTGGGCGAGCGGTCCTCGGGCTCGTTCCTTCACCCTCACCTGGCCTTTGTCTCTCCCTCCAGGATTTTGGCAACAAATACTGTGGAAGCCCCTAAAAAGTGGGGAAACCTTCAAAAAAGAGTGTATGTATCTAACAGTTAACACACAGACAGCGTTCGGCCGAGCATGTCTCAGCGGGGTTGTGAATTCCAAACCAGCCGAGCAGCACTGTTGAGTCCGACACTGGAGGGGACCCCTGGCTCCCACTCTGCCAACACTGGGGATGCCCACGACAGTGGTGCTGGCAGTCGCTCCCCGTCTGGAGCTCAGTGCCCGCTGCGTGCTGCCGTCTCCGATGCTCAGCAGACCCAGTGAGGCTCGGCCGCCCTCACCGCTGCTTTACGGCAGGGTCAGGGCTGCACCCGAGCCAGCGGAGCTCAGAGCTGGGCTCCCTGCTTCTCCCCATGCCTGCGCTAACCCTCCTCACTGGAGGCAGAGTTGAGGCCAATGCTGGGACTGTGTTTCTCCCTCAGTTTAGTAAGAGCTTTCAGGAAGCTTCAGGCACGTTGGTTTGCTGTCATTGGAGTGATACTTTGTGCCTCTGTTTAAAGCTAAGGAAATACTTCAGGACATTTAAAATTCTCTTACAAATGAGGCACACAGATGACGCTTCTGCAGTGCACTCAGTGCGTTTTACTGCTGGGAACTGAATGTGTTGGACAGATTTTCATCACATGAAGACGATCATGAGCCTGCGTACAACGATGTTGAAACAGATGTTTGCACGGAGCGCGTTATGAGCTGAGGGCAGGCCGCGTTATATAAGGACCCTGAAGGCATTATGCCTGGAGACACAAGGCAGGTGCAGAAAGACAAATACTCTATGATCTCGCTCCTATGTGGAATCCAAAGCCAAAGTCCAGGAGGAGAAATCAGATTTGTGTCACCAGAGGCGGGGAGTGGGTCAGGGGGAATTTGAGGAAGGGGGTCAAAAGGCACCAAGTTCCGGCTGTAAGATCACTGAGGGCAGACTGTGGCAGTCCCTGCTGTGGGGTGTGCAGGAGAGCCACGGGGAGCAGGTCCTAGGGGTGCTCATCACAAGAGACAAACACTTCTTCTCTTGTATCTACAGGAGAGAGAAACTTACTGTGGAGTTTGTTTTAGAGTGTATGTAAGTCCAATCAATGTACCGTCCACCTAAGTTTCTGCAGTGCTGCATGTCAATACTATCTCCATAGCAATAGCAATAAGACAACAAAGAGAAATAAAAGGTATCCAAATTGGCAATGAAGAAGTCAAACTCTCTCTCTTCATAGACGACATGATTCTTTATATGGAACACCCAAAAGACTCCACCCCCAAACTACTAGAACTCATACAGCAATTCAGCAACATGGCAGGATACAAAGTCAATGTGCAGAAATCAGTGGCTTTCTTATACACTAACAATGAAAACACAGAAAGGGAAATTAGAGAATCGATTCCATTTACTATAGCACCAAGAGCCATAAGATACCTGGGAATAAACCTAACAAAAGAGGTAAAGGATCTGTACTCGAGGAACTACAGAACACTCATGAAAGAAATTGAAGAAGACACAAAAAGACCATTCCATGCTCTTGGATCGGAAGAATAAACATTGTTAAAATGTCTATACTGCCTAGAGCAATCTATACTTTTAATGCCATTCCGATCAAAATTCCACCGGTATTCTTCAAAGAGCTGGAGCAAATAATCCCAAAATTTGTATGGAATCAGAAGAGACCCTGAATCGCTAAGGAAATGTTGAAAAAGAAAAACCAAACTGGGGGCATCACGCTACCTGATTTCAAGCTTTACTACAAAGCTGTGATCACCGAGACAGCATGGTACTGGCACAAAAACAGACACATAGACCAGTGGAACAGAGTAGAGAGCCCGGATATGGACCCTCAACTCTATGGTCAAATAATCTTTGACAAAACAGGAAAAAATATACAGTGGAAAAAAAGGCAGTCTCTTCAATAACTGGTGCTGGGAAAACTGGGCAGCTCTATGTAGAAGAATGAAACTCGACCATTCTCTTACACCGTACACCGAGATGAACTCACGATGGATAAAAGACCTCAACATGAGGCAGGAATCCATCGGAATCCTAGAGGAGAACATAGGCAGTAATCTCTTCGATATCAGCCACAGCAACTTCTTTCAAGATATGTCTGAAAAGGCAAAGATAACAAAAGCAAAAATGAACTTTTGGGACTTCATCAAGATCAAAAGCTTCTGCACAGCCAAGGAAACAGTCAAGAAAACAAAGAGGCAACCCACGGAATGGGAGAAGATATTTGCAAATGACAGTACAGACAAAGGGCTGATATCCAGGATCTATACTGAACTCCTCAAACTCAACACACACAAAACAGACAATCATATCAAAAAAAGGGCAGAAGATATGAACAGACACTTCTCCAATAAAACTGAAAAGGAAACAGTAGGCTTTGAGTGTGCAGGAGTATTGAGGGAGGATTGACTCTAATAAAAACAAAGAGAGACAGGAACGGTGATGTTCACGACTCACCTGCAGAGACCAAGTTGCATGTAAAGATGTGCAGAGATACCATGGAAACAGGGATTCTGATAAACACCAAGGCTGGGCACTCATACATTGTTTATTCTGTTGTTACATGAAAAGGATTCATTTGTAGCCGTAGAGAACGTGCTTGCTTTTACAAATGCTACTTGGTACTTCTAATTATTAATTTACCATCAGCTTTCGGAAACAGAACAAATCACTTTTGTAATTTAATGAATATGCCACCGATGTTAATGAAACATCAAAAATTTAAAATACTCCTTATTTATCCATTTTTAGAGAGGGGGATAAGAATGGGAGAGGAAGGAAGAGAGGGAATCCCAAGCAGACACACTTGGTCCTGACCTAGGGCTCGGTCTCATGACCCTGAGATCATGACCTGACCTGAAATCAAGAGTCAGATGCTTCACCACCAAAGCCACCTAGGTGCCTCTTAAAATGCTCATTTAAATCCATCACAATTCCTGTATACAGAGAAAGTCACTTTTGATCTCTTCTCAAACAGGAACAGAAACTACACTACCATCGGAACATTGAGTTTCATCATAAAGTTAGAAAGCTGTTTAGCTAGACAAGAGATAAGAATCTTGTGAGGTCTTTCTATGTAGAAAGATACATTGACATAATTAACATCCAAGTAATGTCTACCATTTAAAACTAAAAATTATAAATAATTATGTCATCCCTTCCTATAGAACTTAACAGTTGTCAAGGACTTTCACCCATGTTTTATGTTAAGCCAAGTGTACCCTAGGATGAACATGAAATCATTAATTCAATCCTGTATCCATAAAGAACATGAACTCTCGGCGGTATGGCCGTCTCCTGGTCAGATTCTGCTGGGGAAGCAGTTATGATTTCTACCTGCCTAGAACCAGGCATGGAGTCAGGTAAGTAAAGGGACAGGGATATGGGTGAAAAGTTTCTAGGCAGAGAGAACACTATGTTCAGAAGGAGAACGTGGGGTGCTTCAGGATTTAGTGGTTCCGAGTTCCCGGAATGAAGCACGAGAGAGAGCCAAAATGATGCCCTTCTTGAGAGGGAGGGAGAAAAGGCAAGTGCTTCATGACATTTCCCATCATTAGTTCACCAATTTTCATTTGACAGAGGATTAAAATTCAATGTTTAGAAATGAATTGAGTTATTGCCATTTAATTAGTTGGTAACATTTGAATATATAAACGACTTTAGTAGTTTATGATACCTGTGTGTAATGAAAGACCGGAAGGAAAACATTTGCTCCATCCTCTGACTGTGTTTTTATACTCTCAGTCCGGGGATCCGCTGAGGAATGTCTGTCAACCAGCGTTTGAGAAAACAGACGCATAAGCAAATGTGCTCATTTCCATGATGTACGTGGTCCTGTACGTGGTCCCCACGGGGGAATCCCGGCCCACCAGTTTGACTCGAACTGGCTCACAAAATCCTGAGAAGCTAACCACTGGATTTTGCAAAGCAGAACAAGTCTCCTCTAGCACATTGCTATTCAGTCCTGGTTAGTGTTTCGGTAGGTTATGGTTGCATGTAGTAAACTTCATCCAGCTTAACCGTAAGATTTCGTATGTTTTGACACACTTATATGCTCAGGAAGCCATCACCACACGCATGCAGCACACCCGGCATGTCCGTCGCCACAGAAACTCCCTCCTGCCTCTTCGTGAGCCCTCCCTCTAGCCCCCTACACCACCCCGGTCCCTTCGGCAGCCTTTGGTCCTTTTTCTGTCACTACTGATTACTTTGCATTTTCTGACGTTTGCGTCGATAGACTCACACGCTCGGTACTCTTGTCCGGATGTCCTCCCTGGGCGCACCTCTATGAGATCACCCACTTACTGTTATGGGTGAGTAGGTTCCTTTGACGGGATGTGTCATGCTGCGTTCAGCCAGTCCCCTGCTGGTGAACAATGGATTGTTTCCGGTTTGGGAGCTAATGTAATCATTCTTGTGCAAACCAGGTGGAAATAAGTTCTCATCTGTGTTGAGTAAATACCCAGGGACGGAATGGGCGGATCTTGCAGCAGGTGTGCGTTCATTCAAGGAAGGGGGCAGGCTGTTTTCCAAAGCCGTTGGGTTATGTTACCTCCCCTGCAGCAGTGCGTGAATGTTCCCATTCCGTTCTTCCACTGCCGGCCGGTGCCTGGTATGACCAGTCTTTTCAACTGTGACCAGATTCTCCTCGATATGGAATCCCACAGGGAATTTCATTTTTGTTGGCCTCGTGACTGGTGTATTGAGCATCCTTTCAGTCTCGTCTATTCTTTGGTGACGTGCCTGCTCCAATCGTATAAAATCTTTCTCTCCCTCTTTAATGAGGATCTCGTTCTCTTCCAAATGTAAGTTCTTTATCAGAGATAAGATTTGCAAATTTTCTGAGGGTTAGCTTCTCATTCTGCTAACATTTTTGTTGAAAAGAAGCAAAATTTAATTTTCATAAAGTCCAAATACAAATGCTTTCTTTTATGGAGTATGCTTTTGATGTCACATCAAATAGCTCCGCTCACGCACGGCCACAAAGGTATTTTCCTCTGCCTTCTTGCAGACTTTTTAGAGGTTTAGGTTTTACATTTAGACGTCATTTATTTTGCATCAATCTCTGTATATGATACAAGATATGGATCAAAAGTTATCTATTTTTTTGTTTTGTTTTTGCAAATATTCAATTTTTCCAGAATTGTTTTCTGTAAAAACTATCCTTTCTACACTGAGCTTTGTAACTTTGTCAGGAATCAGTTGTTTGTACATGTATGGGTCTATGTCATAACTCTTTACTCTATTTTATTGATATTTCTATTTTTTTTTTCGATAATACTGTCTGTCCCGATCGGTTCTGTGGTGAGACTTTAAATCGGAGAGTGTCGGTCTTCTGACCTTGTTGTATCGTTTCAGAGGACTTTTGTCTGTTCTAGGCCTCTGCATTTCCACACAGATTTCACGATCTGTCTGTCCGTGTCTACAGAAACATATGCCCAGATTGTGCTTGAGAATGTGTTGAATCTACAGGTCAGCTCGGGGATAAGCAGCATCTTAGAAGCATCGAGTCTCCTGGCACATGAACCTGGTAAACGTCTCTCCGTTGACTTGGGACCTCCTCACGCACTCCCAGTGTTTTCTAGTTGTAAGCAGTCATCGCACTCATTTCATTTGACTAATCTCAGAGTATCTCATGTTTTTGTTATTAAATATGGTATCCAAAATTTCAGTTTCTGATGGTTCATTGCTAAGTGCATAGGTACAATTGGTTTTCCTATAGTGATTTTATATTCCACAGTCTCACTAAACTCATTATTTGTAGTAAAATTTTTTATTTCTTTTCAGCATATCAGTATTCATTGTTTTTTGCACCACACCCAGTGCTCCATGCAATCCGTGCCCTCTCCAATACCCACCACCTGGTTCCCCCAAACTCCCACCCCCGATCCCTTCAAAACCCTCAGACTGTTTTTCAGAGTCCACAGTCTCTCATGGTTCACCTCCCCTTCCAATTTCCCTCAACTCCCTTCTCCTCTCCATCTCCCCTTGCTATTTGTTATGCTCCACAAATAAGTGAAACCATCTGATAATTGACTCTCTCTGCTTGATTTGCTTCACTCAGCATAATCTCTTCTTTTATAATTCACTCAGATTTTTACAGAGATGATCATGTGGTCTGTAAATAAACAGACAGTTTGGGTTTTATTTTTCAGCCTCAACATGCTTTTCCTTGCCTTGTGGCATTGGCTGGAACTTCCAATGCAACGCTGACGAGGAGCAGTGAAAGAAGACACCTGTGCCTCATTCTCTGTCTTTGGGGAAAGTGTTTCTTCATTAGTTGTAGGACTCGTAGAGATGCCCTTTATCAGGTAGAGGAAGTTCTTGTGTGTTCTTATTTCCCATGTGTATTTTTATTGTCTTTCTTTCTGATAGACTTCCTTTAACATTTTATATATTGCTGGTCTGTTGGTGAACAATTCTTTCCAATTTGTTTGTCCGATGAAGTGTTTCTTGTACTTTTGTTTTGAAAGATATTTTTGCTGGGTATAGAATTCTAAGCTGGTATTCCCCCCCCCCCCCACTTCACTACAGTAAACACAGGGCTCCACTGTCTGTACATTTATTTTGATTGTTTCTTACAAGAAATCTACTGACATTATCGATTTTGTTCCTCTAAATGTAATATTTTTTTTCTGGTTGTTTACAGTTTTCTCTTTATTGCTGATTTAGACGATTTGACTATGATGGACCAGGCTGTAGTTTTCATTTTACTTATGAGTGGGGTTCATTGGGCTTCATCAATATGTTGCTTTTTAATACTCTACACATTTGGAAATTTTTGGCATTATTATTGTTTTGCCCCTCTTTTGGGGACTCCCGGTACAAGTATATGTATCTTCTTGAGGCTGCCTTATAATTCACTAATGCTTTGTTTATTTTAAAATCCTCTGTTCTCTCTGTATTTTCTCATAGGAAGTGGCTCTTGTTCGGCCTTCAAGTTCACTGATATCTTTTTCTTCAATGTAGAGTTAGTGTATGTGTATTTTCCACCTTACTCATTACAGTTCTTACCTCTGAAGCTCTACTTGGATGTGTTTTATATCTTCAGTGTTGCTACTTAGCTTTTGGAATGTCCAGAATACATTTGCAAAAACAGTTTTAATGCCATTTTTTGCCATTTCTACATCCACATCAGTTCTGGGTAGTTTTATTGGTTTCTTCTCTTTGTAGGTTCTACTATCCTTCATCAGCAGATATGCAGTAATCTTTCATTATATACAGATACTGAGTATTTTACTCTGTGGCCATATTGAATATTTTTTAATATCCCTATAAATACTCTTACATTCAATTTTGGGATTCAATTAGACTTGTTAGGGCAGTTTTACTCTTTCTAGTCCTCCTTTTGAGATTCACAAGGTGGGATGAAAACAGCACATAGTTTAGGGCTAATTATTTCTCTCTTCCAAAGGTGAGAACTTTCTGAGCACTGAAATCAATGTACCATGAAATGCAAATCACACTACATGGCACACCACCCCACATTCATCGGGATGACTACTGTAAACAAAATTAACCAGTATTGGTAAGGATGTGGAGAAACTGAAAACCGTGGGCCCACTTGGAAGGAATGGATGATGGTACATCCACTATGTAAAATGTTGACGGTTTCTCAGAAATTAAACATGGAATTACCATGTGATGCAGCAATTCCACTCGTGGGTGTTTACCCGAAAGAATGGAAACCAGGGTCTTTAGGACACATTTGTCCACATATGCTCATAGCAGCATCATTTATAATATCTAAAATGGAAGCAAACCAAGTATACATAGATGGACAGATGGTAACAAAATGGGGAATATCCATACAATCGAATATGATTCTGCCTTATAAAGGAAGGGAATTCTGACACCTGCTTCAACGTGGATGAACCTTAAGGACATTATGCTAAATGAAAAAAACTGTCACAAAATGACAGCAGTATGATATTCCCCTTATAGGAGATACTGAGTATAGTCAAAATCACGGAGACAAAAAGTAGAATGGTAGTTCCCAGGCACTGAGGAGACGGGAAAATAGGGAGTTAATGCTTAATGAGTATAGGGTTTCCGTTTTATAAGATATAAAGATCATAAAAGATAAATTCATTTTCTAGGGAGATGGATGTTGGTGATAGTTATGCAAAATTGTGAATGTATTAAATTAACATCACTGAACTGTGCAATGAAAACTAATTCAGATGGTAAATCTTATATGATGTGTATTTTAGTACAATAGAAAATCGGAAAAAAATGAAGATAAAATCTTTCCCAAACAAAAATTGAGGGAGTTCATCACCCTAGACCTGCCTTAGAGAAGTGCTGTGGGAGTGTCTTCGATTTGGAGCGAAGGAGCACCGAACGAACACAGAAGCGTATGAAGGAATGTGCCTCGTAAGGGGAGATAAGGACCGACCCACACGGAATGCGGTGGCACTTTAAAGGCTAGTATGGCGTCAAAACACAAAATTATTAAAATAACTGTATAAAAAAGAAGCAGATTTTTTTATTTGGCCGTAGATGTGTATACTAGATAGAATAAATCTAAAGGAAGGTAAATACCTAAATATGAGCTAAATTGTAACATTTTTGTATAATGCTTGGTTTGGGTCTTGGATAGCCCAATACTTCCTTTGTTTTGCCCAATTTTCCTTTGACTTTGGAGCAGTGGCTTCATTTTTGAATAGGCAATTTCAGTTAAAAATATGTGTATTAGGACATCTGGGTGGCTCAGTGGGTTAAGCCTCTGCCTTCGGCTCAGGTCATGATCTCAGGGTCCTGGGATCGAGCCCCGCATCGGGCTCTCTGCTCAGTGGGGAGCCTGCTTCTTCCTCTCTCTCTGCCTCTCTGCCTACTTGTGATCTCTGTCTGTCAAAAATATAAACAAAAAATCTTAAAAAAATATGTGTATTCATCCTAGGTTCTTTTTTAAAAAGCATTTATTTAAATTCATTTTATCTATTTATTCTTATTTAAATCCAGCCAGCCGACATACAGTTCACCGTTAGCTTCAGACGTAGCATGCACTGACTCATGGTTGTCAGCCTGTAGCAGTACGGGCTCCGGGGCAGGGTTTCGTGACTTGTCCGTGGGTTCACAGCCCTCGCCCGTTCTGTCCAGTACCATCCTTCATGCCCGTCACCCGACTACCCCATTGCTTTACCAAGTAAATTAATAGACCTCTAAAAATAAATTAATTAAGAATACCTCATGCGGATTTTCTCATGGCTCTTCAGAATGAATACAAAAAAACACTTTATAAAACTTTATAATTACAGAAATTTTCTATTATTTTTTTCTGTTTTGCAGTAGCTTGGAAACCAGACGGACCGTGTTTCCTTTTACAGCGTCAGTGACACCAGCTCTGTAGACTCATCTGTTGACCGAGTAAAACGGTGCCCTCCTTGCCGTGGGTGGGCCGCATCCGGTCCGTCGAAGGCTCGAGCACATCAAAGGCAGGCCCTCCACGGAGTGACAGAGCACTCTTCTTGCCTGACTGTCCTTGAGCTGGGGCTTGGGCTTTTTTTCTCCTTCTGAACTTTGACAGAAACACAGGCTCTTTCTGGGTCTTGAGCTGCGAGTCTTGGTCTGGTCGCGAGACAGGAAAGACACCGGTCCTCCTGCACCTCAGTCTGTGTAGACGGCTGGACCCGAGCTACCGGCTCTCCCAGCTTCCGCGGGGAGTCTGCAGACCCTGAGCCTGGCCGGCCTCCTCGCCGCGTGAGGGGCTTCCACGCAACAAATCTCACTCGGTGGCGGGTTCTGTTTCTCTGGGGAACCCTGGCTAACACACGAGGTCTGCCAAGTACTTTGGAAAATAATCCAAAACTGAGAAGAAAATAAGGCCCGTGAGCCTTTGGAGCGAGGTGGTGCGCGTCAGGACGTCTTGCAGAGCCAGGCCTCGCCCCTCCCTCGCGACGGCATCGGACAGAGAGAAGGGACTTTCGGACCCTTCCTCGGGATTGCACTTTGCAAGCTTTCTCTTGCCCAATCCTGGGAGGCGCGTTTACATCTGTCTTGCTAGCTGGGGCGGTTTATAATTACTGGAATTCTTCTGCCCTTTTGGACTAAATACTGAATTCCGTAATAGCACGGCGCACACATGCGGACGCCGGCTGAGCGCGGCACAGAGCCTCTTGGCCCGAGCGCTGCTCCTTTGTCTCCGCGCTCAGATTCCTGCCTAATTACAAAAAGATGCTGCAAATGTCAGTCACATGAATCTGTTTGTAAAGCCCCATGGCCACGTGTGCTCTCCCAGGACAGCCCACTGGTGATCCAGCACCACGCCGATTCCCTCCCGAAAGACACGATTTGGGGCAAGTGTGGGCGACCTGCTGCCATGAGGCCTCCCCGGCCGTGGTGCTTCTGGATCTCTCGGGCTGCGCCGGCAGCGTCCGCAGCGCTTGCGTCCTGCTGGGGCCCTGCCGGTTCCGGAAGGCCCGGCTGCTCTGTGGGGTGAGCATGAGAGCACGGCGGTGTGACAGTGTGACGGTGTGCGGCCAGTAGGAGCCCTGGCCATCAGCGTCGCGCCCAACCACGCAGACGTACCAGAATCTCCCTCGAGAGGCGCGGAGCCCTTCGTTCTCGTTCTCGCGGCCCCACCGAACGCGCAGTCGTCCTGACGTTCGAGAAGGCGCACGGCTCTCCCCGCGCGTGGACTCCCAGACGGCTTCTGCGGGAGGCCACGTGTATGGCCCCCGCACGGAGGCCTCGCTCCCAGGGCTCTGGACGACCTGGGGGAGAGGAGCCCAGACGCCGCGGCTTCCCGGGGCGACCAGCCGGCTGTGCCCCTGCTCCCGTGGCGCGTCCTCCTCTTCATCTCTCTGCGTCTGCGTTCGCGTGCCAGCCTGGCTCCCGAGGAGCTTCCGGGGCGGGGGGCTGCTCAAAGCCGGGGCCTCCCCTGCAGCCGGAGGCCACCGTGACGCAGCAGGCCGAGGCGGGCAGCCCCCACGCGGCCGGGTCGCGTCCCCGATCCTTCCGGCGGCAGCCCCGGGGCCCCGCTGACAGGCCCACGTGCGAGTGCAGCATCTCCCGGGGGTTCTCTTGACTCCGCCGTCTGGTTGAGCTCACAGGAATCCCTCCTGCGTGCTCCTGGCTTCCACGGGGCCTCACACGCGCCGAGCTCTGTTCACTCCTTCCCCGGGGGGCCCCGCACCGCGTCCGAGCCTCTCCCGGCACGTGGCAGCTGCTGCCCTGCCTCCCTCCGCCGCACATCACGCCGCGTTCCCGCCGGGCGCTGCTCGGGCTCAGGAGGCTGTGTGCTTCGGGCCCCGGGATGGCGGGCCGGGCCCGGCCCATCCTCCCCAGACGGTTTCCTCCCGCTGCTGCCTCTCCTTCCAGCGCCCAGTTCTGTGGACGCCTCCGGGCGCCTTCTCTTGAGCCTCCCTGCTCTGCTGTGACCTGGGGATGACCGGCTGGAGGCGGGGTCCCCGGGGAGCCGTGAGGCCCGTGGAGATGGAGGTCACGCTCAGACGCCGGCGAAGACTTAGTCCTTCCTAAGGGCACCAGCTGTGTCCTTCCTTCCAGGAGGTGGGCCTGCACATGAGCGCGGGTCTGCTCCCTTGCTCCCCGCCTGTGGCCGGCCTGAGGAGACCGGCTGTCTCCCACACGGGCCGCACTGCCGGCCTTGCCGTGGGCCGCAGCCGCCGTTTGGGCTGTCAGACTTCCTTCAGAGACTTTCAGATCCGCCTGAATCGCGTCCCAAAGCCCAGGGAGCGACCCCCACTGCTGAGCAGGAGGCGTTGGGCCTTGGTTCTGGTTCCCACAGGGGACTCGAAGGGGCTCTCTTGGCTCCTGGCTTTCCCTCGTGGTCTGTAAACTCAGCACCTTTCCGTCTGTCTGTCGGTCAGCGATCCTGGAGCCTTCCCCGGGTGGTAGCTTCTGGGGGGAGGAGCGTTAAAAAGACAAACTTTTGCCCTCGGGGATCTTACACACGTACCTTGGAGGACACTTACTGTTTATTCGCGGCCCCAACATTTCTGCGAAGATGCTCTGTCTTCCCAGGGCTGCTGGACATCCTCAGGTCATCTCCAGTATGTCCGAGAACCCCACCCGCCCCAGAAGTGGGACGCCTTCCTTCGAGACACGGCTGGGGAGACACAGCCGGGCAGGGAGGGCCGCAGGCGTGGTGCGGGCTGACCTAGGTGTGGCCAGTGCTGTCAACACCGACAAGTGACCGAACGTTTGACCCTTAGTTTCTGTAAAATATGGCTGGTCACACCCGTGCGAGGTTGTGTCGTGAGGTCTGAGAGCATGTACCTCCGGGACAAGGCAGGGGGCCGGCACACAGTAGGCGCTTAATACAAAAGGACGAAACCTTTTTCTAGCCCCGACCCGCCGGCCCGCAGCTGTTCCGAGCCACACCGACCCGTCCGCCTCCCCCAGCTCACCTGGATCCAACTCGGGGCTCACGGGTGCTCCTTGCGAGCGCACTGACGGGTTCCCTCACTGTCCCTTCAGAGCGGGCCGTCCCCCGGATGGTCCTCGAGCCCCGTCTGTCTTTACCTGGCCGTGTGCCTGCGGGTCCGGAGGCCCCGCTGAGGGAGGGACGCCGACAGTCCGTCTCCACCACCAGCAGCGGTGGAGGCAGCCCTTCCGCTGCTCCAGGGCCTCCGGTCCTGGCAGGTGGCTCCTGTCACCTGTCCTTATGCTCGCTACCGACGTCCCCCAGGCTACGTTACTGAGTCCTGTAAGAAGTCGTCCTCAGGAGGCCAGGGCTCCTTCCGTTGTCAGCCTCACCACTCCGTGAACACCTCGGTGGTTTCAGGCACGTGCTGTTCGTTCCTTCTACACTGATTGACTTACCGAAAGAACAAGGGTACTAATTAATGATTGTCAGACACTCCCCTCTGACAGCACAACTCCAGGATAATCTGGATTCTGGATGAAACCAGCAGGGGACCGTCCACCTCTCCCCAGCTCACTGCGCCCCATGTCACAGCTGAGAGCGGGGACATCTGCACGGCCACTCGCTCCATCGCCTAATCGTCCAGTCTTCCCCCGAGCACGTCCTCCAGGTCGGGCTGCAGCAGAGCCCAGGCGGACGAGGCCTCACCCCGATCCCCATAGACACCTGCTCACCTGAGAAAGGTGGGGAACGGCCCTCCTGCTTGCGGGTTGGGAAGGGGGTAGCAGGACCTCCTTTGTGGACATGGGTCTACAACACGGCACCGCCTTTTTAAAAAAGATTTTATTTATTTATTTGACAGAGAGAGCGATCACAAGTAGGCAGAGAAGCAGGCAGTGGGAGAGGAGAAAGCAGGCTCCCCGCTGAGCAGAGAGCCCGATGCGGGGCTTGATCTCAGGACCCTGAGATCATGACCTGAGCAAAGGCAGACACTTAACCCACTGAGCCCCTGGCGCCCCAACACGGCACCTTGAATGGAGTCGGGGAATGGGTCTGAGCCACGTGAGCCATGGGCTGCAGGGGTGAGGCGGCCATCAGCACCCTCTGGGAGGGCCCCTCAGGGCAAGCAGGGCACCCCACGCTCACCGACTCGGTCGGAGGGCGGGCAACCCCTGCCGAGGGGTCTGGTCCTTCCAGAGCCTCTCAGAGCGTCCAGAAGGAACAAGCACCTGAGCAGAGGGCCGGTGCCCCTGCATTTCATCACCCAGACGGCTGACCTGGAGGCAAGGGCACAGGTCCGGGAGACCCGTGGCCTCAGTCCTTGCTCCTGGCAGTGCCTCCTGACGGGGGTTTTTCCAGGTTGCTGCTGCCTGCTCTGCCCGGTCCCTGCCTCCAGAGCAGCCGGAGAGGTGCCCCCCCACCCCCCACCAAGAGGCCAGGGAGCTCTTGGGCTTGCTGCTGTTTTGGAAGAGCAGAGGGAGGGCAGGCAGGGTGGGCTTCTCCAGTGGTAGCGTCACACGGGGCACCTGGGGCTGCCTCGGGAGGAGGCTCTGACTCCGTGTGTTCTGTGGCTGTGCCCATTTTACAGGGCAGAAAGCCAAGGCCCAGAAGGAGACTCAGCAGCCTCCCGTCACGGGGTCGGGGCTGGAACCGGGCTCTCTGCCCATCCGGTCCATCCGATCACCTCTTCCAGGAAACGGGGTCTCCCCACAGCTGCCCCACTGCCTGCGTGCCCAGCGGGCCCATCCACCGGACCCCCAGCCCCCCATCCAGCATGTTTGTGTGAGTGAGTGCTCAGTACACGCCAAGAATCTAAATAGCCTGTGACCTCATCCTGCCGGCCTCTATCCACATGAGCTTTTTTTTCAGGAATTTTATCCTCCTGCTACCAGCCCCGGGCGCACTCACACAGAACTCACATTCTGTGGTTTCTCCTGCTTCCCGGAACCCGCTCCCCCAGAGGAGGGCAGGAAAGCCCTCTGCTTACTCACGGTCCAAGGAGGGACTAAGAGAGAACAGATGCCTGGATCCGCGAGCTCTCACGCAGCCAGCAGCTTCCGGCCCCGCGTGTCACAGAGACCCGGCTGCTCTGGGACCTCGGTGCGCCCCCTCCCCAGAGCCCAGAGCCAGCACGGGAAGGCCAAGTGGTTCCCCCGCTCCCAGCCCTCGGCCCCAGACCCCCAGCTTCCCAGCGACCCAGGGTCCTCTCCGGGGTGGCCTGGAGCCCCCCGACAGTCACCAGCATTGGCCCATCCCTCTCCTCCAGTTCCATCAGAATGGCCCGCTCTGATCTTCGGTGCGGAAAGGACGCTAGAGGCCACTTCATTCATTCATCTGTCAGTGCAGTCGCTCAAAGATATTTACTGAGCATCTAGTGTGCACCAGACCCTGTCCTGAGGTACTGGGCCGACGGTGACCAGCCTGCCGGGACGTGCCCTGCCTTGCATTGACTCCCATGTGTGGACTGACACCCCTACCCAGCCCCAACCCATGGGCCCCCCTGCCGTGTGGACCCCCCACTGCATGGACCCCCCTCTCCCCAACCTCCGGCTGCCATGTGGGCCCTGCGTGGACCCCCGCCATGTCTCCTGGGGGCGGGCTGGTGCCCAGAGGTCCCTGGTTGGTGGACGGTCTCTCGTGAGCTGTCAGCAGCAAGCGGGAACCCAGACCTGCTTCCTTTGTGCGTGAAATCTGAGCCCCCGAAGCCCCACACCCTGCTCCCACGCTTCTCCAGGCTGCTTCCTCCTTGCAGTGCTCATTCCCCAGCGCCACGGCCACCTCTGTCCTCAGCCCCCACACTGGACCCGAGCCCGGGCCCAGGGCAGCCAGGTCCCTTGGGGACGGTGTTCCCGTCGTCTGAGCATGTGCTGCGGGAGCACAGCCCCTGGGCAGGTCTGGGGGTCAGGCCCCCACCCCTCTGTGGAGGGCGCCCCGGGTGAGGCCATGGCGGGTCTGCGTGCCTTCATCGTTTTATGCTTCATAATGAGCTTCATAATGAGCTCACGTCTCTGAGCTCATGTCCACGAGCTGGCCTGTCCCCACTCAGGAGTGTCCATCAGCCTGAGGCAGGCTAAGAAACCTCACTTTTGGCCAGTCTGGTGCTGGTCACTCTGGCCTGGGGCCCGATTCCAGAGCCGGCTCTCTCACTGGGCTCTGGTGCTCGGAGGCCTGTGGACTCCTGTCTCTCCTCTGCTGTCCCCGTGCTCCGTGACAGGACCTGATGACAGGTCACATTCACATACATCTTGAGGCAGACACCCACGGCTCAGACTTCCACCGTGACCAAGGCGTCTAGTCTTGAGGGAGGTGTGCGCGGCCGATGACCAGCTGCGGGACCTGGCCCGGGCCGGCCGCTAGGTGGGACATCTGTTCCCTTCTGCTTGCTGGCAGGGCGGCTGTGCACCTGGCTGTTGTTCCCGAGAGGTCCAGGCTCTGCAGTCCCCTGGGTGAGGCTGGACTCTGCCAGGTGTCCCTCCCTGGTCCATGAATCCTCTGGAGGGCAACCAGCCCCATCCCCTGCCCAGCGCCCGTGTCACGGGGGAAGCTCAGGAGACGGATCAGACTCGAGCTCTTAACCAGGCGACGCCACTTCTGTCAGCTGGTTTTCTGCCCTAGGCTGGGTCCTTTCCTCTTGCTCCTTTCTGTGCTCCCAGGCCTGAGGTCCTGCCTGGTCGGGTCCAGGTTGCTCAGACCTCTCGGGCCTCTCCTGGCTCCTCTGCATCATCTGATTCTCCAGGACAGGCTCTTTCTCCGAGCCTGCCCCCTGCACCTGCCCCCCTGCACCTGTGTCTCTTGACTCATTCATGTCATTTTCCCACCAAGCAGGGCATTCTAGAAACTTAGGCCTGGCCCCACCCAGTGTCCACAGAGAACCAGTGACCTCTCATTCTGACAACTCTGATGGTCATCGTAGACTCATTTTTTTAGCCCGTTGAGATCTTTTGCTCCATCTTCTGAAGCTTTAACCTTCCTGGCTTTCCCGCAGTGGGAGTCTGCTTGCTACTCCCTCTGGGTGTTCACTGGGCACTGGACAGGCATGTTTGCAGGCCAGACCTGGAGGAGTGCCCTGCATGGTCCCAACCATGCTATTCTCAGATCAGCCTCCATGCTGTGTTCTCAACGTCAGATGTCAGCCTCCACTGAGCTTGTCTTACTGACGCAGACCAGAAGACCTATCTATCATAGGATGTCCACTGGCCGGGGGGAGGGGGTCCATGGCACCATAGTGAGACTTGGAAAATAATGACCATCATGATGGAAGTTTCTAGAGCCTGGCAAGGAATCTGGATTAGTTTCCTAGGGCTGCCTTAATGAAGCACAGGATGCTGGGGCTTAAAAATGACAAAAAATGTGTTGTCTCACCCTCTGGAGGCCAGAAGGCTGAGATCCAGGCAGGGCAGGACAAATCCTGCCTCCTCTAGCTTCTGACCCCACAGCAATCATGGGTGCTCTTTGGCCACATCTCTCTGTCTCTGCCTTTGTGCTTGCATGGTTCTCTCTGTGTCCCAATGTTCCTTTTCTTATAAGGACACAAATTATTGGCCTATAAGGCCTGCCCTACTCCAGTAGGGCCTCCTCTTAACTTGGCCAAATCTGCCAAGACCCTATTTTCAGTAAGTTCCTGTTCACAGCTTCCAGGTAGACACGATTCAGCCTCGTCTGGGCAGCTTTGGTTCCCCCCCACACTTCCTTAGATATACACTTTCCCCTATCCTCCCAAACTGATATTTTACCCAAGTCTCTATGGGGCTTCCAAGAACTCTTGGGCAGTCCTACCATGCCACCCACTTTGCTCTGGGGCTTCCCTGACACAAGTCCTCTTTGTCCTGTGAAGGCTGGCCAGGACCCTCCCTCCATGCACAGTGGGGCCATGGGGTCTAGCTTCATCCTGTCCCCAGCACCTCCATCACTTCCATCATCCATGGAAACATTCCCAGGACCTGGCGCTGGATTCTGCTCCAGCTCTGAGCTGCCTCTGCCCTATTTGTGCCAACTTGTTTTTCTCTTGCACACAATCAGTTCTCCCTACATGACCGGTCAGCTTGTGTCGTCTCCCCGAGAAGTCCGCTCGGATCGTCCCCTTTGGAAGATACCAAGGAAGAAACATTTTCTCTGTCCTCTCCTCTGAACATGCATCACTGTGTACGGGTTATTCCTCCTAATCAGATCTGAAGGTAGTCTTGCTGTCTCCTTTGCCCTGCATACCCCTGAAATGCTAAGAGGGCCGCTCAGTGAATGTGTGCCAAGTGAACAAATGGAAGAAGAAATGCATTCGAAGCATCGTTTGCTGACACAGCGGAGTGAGGTGCCTAAACCTGCGCTTTCTGGCCACAGATATGACCAAGCAGTAAGCAGAGTAAGATAAACCAGTAAATGGACAAGTATCCACCACAGATTCTTTAAGGGAAACCTGGTTATACATTCTTCTTTGGAATTTCAGATAACATTAATTTAGTGATGTAGTCTAGGTATTTTTTATTCAAATGATGACTTCAGTACCAACTAACTGGCCACAAGAAGATATGTCATCTTAAGACATACACATTCTGGGTACATCAGGTAAAAAGACCTTCAAAAAGTGAGGGATGCCTGGGTGGCTCAGTGGGTTAAGCATCTGCCTTCAGCTCAGGTCACGATCCCAGGGTTCAAGCCCCGGGTTGGGCTTCCTGCTCAGCAGGGAGCCCGCGTCTCCCTCTCTGCCTCTGCTCCCTGTTTGTGCTCTCTCTCCCTCCCTCTGTGCTCTCTCTATCAAATAAGTAAATAAAGTCTTTAAAACAATGCCGTGAGCAAGGATCATCATCATTCAGTTCCAATCTCCATCTCCACCTGCCCCATCCTGAAACACCACAAGAAGCTCCAGGAGCTGAGGCACAGCAGCCTGCTGTCTCTGGCCCCTCTGTGGCCCCAATCTGACTCCCTTAAACCTAGCGGGGACCCAGGTGAAGTGAATGTCGGGTCCCTCTTGATCTTATCTTGCTAATTTATATCTACGATGGCTTAGAGATAACCCCACACAGTCTCTTTAACATTCTTCAGTGGAAGCTTGACCTGTCCACTGCTGGGCACATTGATGCCCAGTCAGCATGACGGCTGTCTTCCCAGGACCAGCCCATGCGGCTGACCCCCCGTCACTGTTTCTGTCCCCTGTCCACGCTGCCTGGGGTCCACCTCCCCCTCCTCTGTCTGCCTCCCCCTCCTCTGTTATCACCTCCTTGGGACCACTGTCTACACTGCTGTGGGAGAAGTTGCTCTCTGGGGAGGGGCAGGGTGTCTGACGGCTGCCCCATTGTTATTCTTGAGTCTTTCCTCTGCGGGCTGTCCCGTAAGGGAGCCCATGGAAGCTGACGAGGATTTGTCTTGTCACTGGGGATAAAGTGTCAGAGGGCTGTGGCCCCGTCCTGGGCGCTCGCAGGGGAGGCTTCCCGTGGGGTCCAGACAGCACACGGGGCAGGGTTTGGATGAAATGAATCCCCCCTCTCCTCTCTCTCAGTCATCGAGCTGCAGAAAATAAAAGTTTCCAACTTCTTGGGCCAAATTCCTATTTTGCACATGATAAATTAATTCAGCCATAGAATAACCTCACCCATACATCGACTCCTCCCCCCAGCACGCCGCTCTGAACCTTACTGACGGGGACCCGTCTGCTTACACAGCCCTTCTCCGTCTGGCTGATGTGAAGCTTACTTAAAACCCCAGAACTTGCAGACTTTCTCTTAAGCGAAAAGGGGAGTTCCAGCCAATCTTGCTGGTTGTATTTATAGCTTTTTATTTCCTGAGAGAAGACAGGAAAAGCGAGAGCTTGCTTTCCCCTGGCGAGGCTCCTCCTCTGTGGTCCCCAGCTGGAGGGCCGGCCGGGGCGGGGCGGCACCAGCACCCGTGTGCCAGGTGCTCGGAGCGAGTGTGGGATCGGAGGAGGATTAGGTCACTCCTTCGAAGGATGAATTGAACGTGCTTCCTCCCGTGTCGGACTGACAGCACCACCCAGAAGCCCGGAGCGTATAAAGCAGCGGCTGCCTCCGGGCGGCCAGTGCGGCGCCGACCCCGGCTCGTGTGCGGCGAGCGCTGAGTCTCCGGCTCGCCGCAGACCCCGGCCTCGGCCTCAGCGCCCGCCTCCAGCCTCGCCACAGCTGCCTCGCGGGCCACGTAAGAGCTTCACACAATTACTGAAAAATCATTGCATTGTCTTTACTTTTTGGAAATGGCTGTTTTGATTTCTAAGAAGAGAGAAGGGAAAAGCGCCTCCTAGATCGGCAGGGGGAGGTCCCCCCGCGAGCAGGGCTGCGGGGAGCAAGTCCCCGGAGCGTCCTGTCCGCCTCCTTGGAGGGCGTTGGGGCTGACGGTCCTTGCGGCACTCACTCGCGTGCCTGCCTGTGAGTCTGCCGCAGGCCCGTGTTTTCAGCTTCAGAGTAAGCGGCCCCCAGGGTTCGTTGTGGATGTGGGGGCCGTGCGGGAGGTGTTCGAGAAAAGTGCTCCTCAGCAGCGAGAGCACAGGGAGATCCTAGAGTCTGCGATTCTAAACATTACTAACTCAGAAGTGTCTTTGAATGTCACTAATGGGTCACGTACAAGCGCGTGAGGACCCTGGAATCCAGCTGTGATGCCAGCGGGGCCGATCCACACAGGAAAGTCTGCACCGTGGTCCCCGGAGGGGGCTGCTGTGTGGCCGGCGGGGAGGCTGTGGCGGGGGGAGGGGGCTCCTAGGTGATCGTGTCCCTCTGATGGAGGGAACTAGGATTCGCTCAGGAAAGTTATTGCTGCTTGGATTGCTGATGTAAAAGAATTTTAAAAGGTTTTTATGCGTTCTAATTACATTCTGTTGCAGAAAGTCTTTGAAGTCTTTCTTTGGAAAAATGAGAGCCCAAACCCAGTGAGTGTGTGGAAGTCAAGGGCCCGGAGAGGGCAGCGTGCGGCTGTGTCCGTGCTGCGTGTTGTTCGGGCCACGGCGCGCAGTCCGTGCGGCGGCTGTCCCTGCGCTCCTGCTCCTGGCTCGACCTCGTGAGATGAGATGCGACCCCCTCAGTCGTTTGGCCAGAGTCCCGATTCCGGCGACACCCCTTTTTTGGGGACCAGGCAGTTTGGTTTTGTTAGCAACAGAGTACAAACTGCTGACACCCAGGAAGCTGGGCCTCTAGAGCTTGAAAAAAGTGCCTTTTGGGGGGATCATACTTTGCCAGAGCCAGCCATCCACCTTGGTCTGCAGGGGACAGACAGCACACATCTGGTCGAGGGGACACGGGGGCCTTCTGGATGCACTCACTGCCGTTCACACTCGGTGGCAGGGGTCACTCTGGGTTGTCTAGAGTGCTTCCTTGTGACCTCGGTCCTTGGAGAACCCAGATAGCAGGTCCGGGCACAGCCGTCCAGGGCATTCAGCACACGCCCGTGCCTGCCGTGCCCGCCACGCTGCGTGCGCCCTTTACCGGGTGCACTCGCTCAGCTCGTTTCTCACAGTGACCCTGTCTGTGGAAGCTTCAAAGAACTGCTCTTCATTTGACAGGGGGCCTCAGTGGGGTAGGAGGGTGAGCAGGCCGCCCCCGGGGGCACGGCGTTGAGCCTGCCCAGGAGGGCCCGCCGCCTTGCAGTGTGCGGCTGGAAAACAAGCCGGCCCACGGACTTGTTTGTGGAGAGGCTGCGTGCAGTAGAGTCAGACTCGAGAGGGGCCCCGCTCCCGGGGAACCATCCTCCACCCCAGGAACCTCAGCTTCCAGGTCACCAGATCCTTCTGGCGAGGGACGCTGGTTGGCTTTCTGCAGCCCTGAGAAGCTCATGAGCTTTGCTCTCCTCCTGGAGGAGACACTGGGGGCTCAGCGGGAAGCAGCCTGCTGCTGGGAGGGACCTCCGGGCCCCCTGTGCCGGGCAGGATGCTGGCGCGGGAGCACCAAGGCAGGGAGGGCAAGGGTTAAGCGCAGAGCAGGCTGCGGTCCAGCACTCCTGAGTTCTGGCCCAGCGTCTGCTGGCCTGAACCATGCCAGCTGAAAATCCTCAAGGATGGAAAAACAGGCCTGCAAGAAAATAGAACAGCCGAATAAAAGCGATTGCTAAGTGGAATGCTATTTGTGTGTGTGTGTGTGTGTGTGTGATTAGGATACACCAAATTAAATTTACTTCTCCTGCATGGAGTTAATATTTATTTTACTTAAGTTATGGACTTATTTTTTTCTTGACTATTTACTCAAAGAGGTCTTCATAGATGATTTTCTAAATAATGCTGATACTTTCCTAAATTCATGCTTCCTGGGTTTAAGTCTCGGCTACACTTCTCACCAACAACATTGCTCTGGGCAAGCACTTAACTCTTTGGGGCGTTCATTTACCCATCTGTAAAATGGGCATGGTAATAACAGTATTTGCTGCTCAGGTCAGTATGAGGATCAAATAATATGAACATTGAGATGTGATTAGTTCAGTGCTTTGTCAGCACATGCTGGTCCAGTAGAAACCAGCTGCAGTCAGAAGTTCCCCTTCAGAAAAGCCAACTTCTTATCAAGCGTTTACTTTCCACAAATCCACTTGTTTTTGATTCTGATGCACAAACTGTCCATGTGAGTGAAAATCCCAGGCAACATGGAGAGTTGCCGCCGTGTATGCCTGTGTGACCAGGGTCTGCTTCCTCCGTAGGGCTCAGCTGCAGACGGCAGCATGACCTGGACGCTGGTGCTGCTCGCCCTCTGGGTCTCATCTAGCGCTCAAGGTGAGTGCAGACAGTGTCCCTGGTCGTCCGGGGCTGTTGAGTGCCAGCAGCTGATGTGACTGCCATTCCTTAGAACATCTGGAACCTCCTTCTCAATAAATATTTACTTACTTTTGAGTCCACATAATAGGAAATTACTTATTTTTGGAAAATCTAAGTATTAGAGAAAAATACTTTCTCCTTGACGCACAGCATTGGCTGTGCACACTGAGCCTTTTCCCCCCACCTGCTGAATTTGTAACTGGAAGTGGCTGGTGCTTGAGAACTCTCTGCTTCCCACTTTTTCCCCACTTGAAAATGTATCATAAGTATTTCCCCACGTGTGTATTTTCTTACCACATGGTTTTGTGTAGTACGCTGTCGGGAGAGAACCCGGATATTTTTAAGGCCAATCTCCATCGGCATCATAAGTTTATTATCGTGAGTATAAATGACGCTGCCGGAAGTCCTTTTGTTAATAAATCTCTACTCACATTTGTGATTCTATCTTTAGAAAAAGGTCCAAAAGTAAAATTGCTGAGTCAAAGTTTTAAACTACTGTAAGAATTGTTGTCACGTTGCCCAATGGCTGTAGTAAGGGTCGTGGAATTCACAGTCGGATCAGCAACACTGTAAATGTAACGTTTGAACTTGCCACGTACGTAGGAGATGGAAAGCTATGCTTCCCCTAATATTTCTATTCAATTACTTTGAATTATTTAACCCATTTTATTTTGGGACGGTCTGATCACTTTTCTTTCCAGTCATTTGCATGGTGACTTAAAACTATTGACCTGCAGACTGGAGACCCGCCACTGTCTCAGAGCCATACCCAGAGCATTCAGTAAGACTCTCAAAACTACATCTGTGAAATAAATGATACAATGTAACTTGTGTAATCACAGAATATGCTTCTGCAAAGTAAAGAGATACAATGTAACTTGTATAAGTCACACGCTCTCTATAGGAAAGCAACATGTAATGTAATCCTAACAAGACAGAGGCCCTTTCCTTTGCAGGATTGTTTTCCTGGGCAATCACATGGTAGACACAGGGCCACACCTAAGCCTCCGATCCGGGGGGTGGGAGAACAGGAGACAGATTCCAGAAGGTGTGTGGAGCCTGACTTGGGGCAGTGCATCCTCCCCTGAAAAAGTCTGGCTGCGGAGCATGCCAGCTAATCTAGACAAAGTGCTCGGCTTTCCTTCTGGCATGGGCTCCCGCTGTCTTGGGGCCTCGCTTTGGGAAGCAGCCCAGAGACAGAGGATAACGGTTTTACGTGAGAGCTGTCATTAAAGCCCTAGGAGAAAGGGGGGATCCGGGGACACTGAGGCTGCAGTGGCTCCGTCACACGTGACATCACGGTTTGCTCCCTGCCAGTAAAATGCCCTCTGGGCTTGTGCTCGTCCTGTTTGCTGGCAATCACTCTGCTCTGTCCCCACTGCAGCCGGTGCCCAGGACGAGGACATGGCCTTCGACCTTTTCAGCATCAGCAACATCAACCGGAAGACCATTGGGGCCAAGCAGTTCCGGGGCCCGGACCCCAGTGTGCCTGCCTACCGCTTCGTCCGCTTTGACTACATACCACCAGTGAACGCAGATTACCTCAGCAAAATCGCCAAAATCATGAGGCAAAAGGAGGGGTTCTTCCTCACGGCCAGCCTGAAGCAGGACCCCAAGTCCCGGGGCACGCTCCTGGCTCTGGAGGGCCCCGGCGCTTCCCAGAGGCAATTCGAAATCGTCTCCAATGGCCCAGCAGACACGCTGGACCTTACCTACTGGACAGATGGTACCCAGCACGTCATTTCCCTGGAGGACGTGGGCCTGGCTGACTCCCAGTGGAAGAACATCACCGTGCAGGTGACGGGGGAGACCTACAGCTTGTATGTGGGCTGTGACCTGATCGACAGCTTCACGCTGGACGAGCCATTCTATGAGCAGCTGCGGACAGAGAAGAGCCGGATGTACGTGGCCAAGGGCTCTGCGCGAGAAAGTCATTTCCGGGTACGTGTGGCAGGGTCACGGCAGCTGCGTGAGGCGGGTTGAGGGAGCTGGGAGCGGACCAGCAAGGGCCTCTCTTAACCTGATGCCCGTGCTGGCGCAGGTCAGGCCTGGCCTGGGAGACACACGCCACCGTGCGTAGACACACAGAGACATGCACATGCAAATGTCACCTGTGTATATGCACACGCACAGACCTACACACTCACGTGCACAATCACACGCATGCACGCACGCCACTGCACACGTACACATACACACACTCGTGCACACTCCTTTCTCAACCGCAGATAAGCAGAGGTGTGCTTTCTCACCTGTGCAAACGGTCACGGGTTTCCAGACGGAAGACTGATTTGATGACCGAGACATCAGTCCCCTTCCAACGTTCTGGAAATCCCAGGCTCTGCATGTGGAGTCTGCTGCCCGCTCCCCGTTTAGCACTGAGATGCTAGGAGATCTGATTTACAGCCGTGCTTTTTAAGTAAAGGGCTGTGGATTTATGAGGGGCTAGCTGCACGTTCGTCTTAAAATACATTCACGCTGAAGTAGATTTTGGAAGCTCTCTCTGTGTCCACAAGCGTCTAGAACCCGCAGTGGGGTCAGTGCTTTGCTCGCCTCCAGATCTGCCTTCTTGGGAAATCAAGGTGCTATTGAATTCAGTTTTTGGAGAAGGCGAGCATCCTCACCGGTCATTGAACTAAGCCCTGGTGGCCGTCAGGGAGGTTCTGTGGGCCCCGCCAAACAAGCCGCTGACCCCTCACAGGGTGGAAGGCTCTCTCCCCTGAGAGAGTCCACATCTGTGAGTAGAGCACGGGGCTTGTGAGACCATTAGCCAGGCGCCGGCAGCCAGCAGAGTCCCCTGCAAAGGACGTGCAGCCCAGAGTGTCCGACCGGACGTGTTTGGAAGACAGAATCACACACGAGTCTTGGGGCCACCCTCACGGTCTTCCCATGCGATCCCTGGTCTGTGCTGCGCTGAGAGCAGAGCCTCAGTGGTAACGGACACAGGATGACCCACGACAGCAAGCGCCAGCAAGCGGAAGCATGGAGAGAAACGTTCTCGCTTTTCCTTACATGTTTGTACATTATGTATTCATATTCTATGTCTTTTATATATTATGTAAATACCTTATGTGTTTAAAATGTCACCCAGCCCAGTGTCAAACGTTTGATGTCTGTCCGCTGCTCTCTTTCTCTCCAGGGCTTGCTGCAGAACGTCTACTTAGTGTTCGAGAATTCAGCGGAAGACGTCCTGAGCCAGAAGGGCTGTCAGCAAAGTCAGGGAGGTAGGTGTGTTTGAGCACCGCACTCCGCGTCTCCTTTCTTGTCTTGGATGGATTTCTACCATGAGGTGTGTGCATGTCTGTGTGTGCATGCGTGTGAGCGTGTGTGAGTGTGTCTGTGCATGTGCATGTGTGCACATGTGCATGCGTCTATGTGGGGGGCACTCGTGGGGATTTAAGAAAAATATTCTAATAAAGGGATTACTGTCTTTGAGTGAGTTTGCTGGTCAACTTAGACATGTTGACATCTGAAAATTTATAAACTGCCTGAAAGATTAATTTTGAATATATTTTAATAATCTAAAATAATCCATTTTATGTGCCAAAAAGCTGATCCATGCATTTTAACATGAATCCATGCAAACTTTCCAGTCTGTTAGTGGTGAAGACCACCTCTGCAAGCCAGCAGCTCTGGTGGCCGTGGTTAGCGGGGGCTTCTCACGCTCCTCACAGCTGCGGACAAAGCCCGAGGGAAACCTCCACACTGTGGGACCCACTGACATGATCTCACATCGTCTGTTCATGCCTCGTTGCATTTGCCTCCGGCCGTAACCGGACAGCCTGTTCCCGAGCATTTGCTTTATGAAGCTCATTCCGCTGGGGTCCGTAAACTCAGCGTCAGTAAATCTTCAAAGTACCTCTGGGATGGGGTAGAGGCGCTGGGGCTCTGGGTGCATGGTGGACGGAATGACTCCCTGTAGGCTGGCCGCCCGCCCGGTCCCCCTTGTGGCTCCTTCTGTGAGTTCCTCTCACTGAGACCCTTCTTCGCGTCAGACGGTGCCGTCGAGGTGAATACCGATCACTCGCTCACGCTCGGTGGGTGGCGTCTGTAGGGCAGGACGGCGGCTCTGAGACCCGCGCTCCCCCGCGCTGGGGCTGGACCCGGCCTGCGTGGAGCTGGGACCCTCATGTCCGCCCTGCCGGAGCTGGACGTGCCGCTCCGCCCTGCCGCTCGGAGGCTGCGCCTCTACCGTCTGCACCTGCTCCCGGCTGGGCCGTTCGCCTCGGTGCAGGAAGGGAATCCCGAGAGCCATGTTTGGCGGACGGTGAGGGGGGAGAGGCTTGCAGTGCCTGCTCCCGCCACACAGGCTCCCACGATAAGCCCCTCGTGCGTGGTACCTGCTGGGGCTCTGGCCTCATCCCGTGTCTCCAGCCTGGCTAACAGGCCAACTACCGGTCCCTGTGATTTAAGCCACTGCCTTTTTGGGAGGAACGTGCTTTTTCAGAAAAGACTAGGATAGGAAACAGACGTCTGATGCCAACTGCTCAGGAAGGTTCCACAGAGAAAGCAGAGTGGCTCTTGGGGTGTCCTGACATGGGAGCTGTGCCATGTGACGGGAAAGCTGAGCCCCACCTGGGTGTTGAGTTCCTGGAGACCCTGCAGCCTCCACAGCAGAACAAGAGGCTCCCGTCTGGGTCCAGGTCTAACCACAGGCAAGACTGCCGCATGTCTAGTCAGAGGGGGATGGACGCCGTGACTGTGGGGCATCCCGTCCTAGGGAGGTGCTCTGTGGCCTGTCCGAAATCAGGCGGCGGTGGGCCATGGGGTGCATTCCTGGACGCAGTATTGTTTTTAATCTGATACCCGGGAGCACTGGCTGACGTGTTTATGTTTTGGGGTATGTGCCCCTATCCAACCAACAAGCCGGGGGAGCTCCCAAGGTCAGGATCGTGGCAAGGATTTATCACAGCAATAAAATCTCAGCAGTGGGAGGCCCTGCAGGGCGACAGTGTCCATGAGGTGTAACTCAGCAGTGAGATGCTGAGATCACAGGGCAATTTACTCCTGTGACAGTCCTGTGCTGGGGGCCACGGCCGTGTCCAGGCTGGCCCGGCTCCTGCGAGGGAGAGCCCCCTCTCTGGACTGGCCCAAGCCTGTTTCCAGTTTGTGTCCCCACCACGTATGTCCTGTGGTGAGGACCCCAGAGGGTTTGTGTGGCTTCAGGGACAGCGAGGGGGTCCCCTGGTCGAGCGTCTGAGGGGTCTGCCCTTCCCTCCAGGGCATGGTGCGGGGCCCACAGAGAGAGGACGTGAGTGCGAGAGAGGCCTGGTGAGGTCCTGACCAGTAGGAGGACTGTTGCATCTGCCTCGATGCGGAGCAGGCGGCCCCAGTAAAGGGGGTTTGGACTAGAGAAACGGGCTAGTGAGGTTGGGAAGCCGTGGATTTACCCAGAGCACGTGGTCGGAGGCCGGTCCGGCTGGGAATGGAAGAGACAGGCTGTCCCGGGAGATCGTCTCCTCCTGTCGGTCTGAGTCACTCGCGGGCCCGACTCCGCCAGGCGCAGACCGTCTCTGACCGTCTCCAGGCTTCCGCCTTCCGCTGCCACCCTGCTGCTGAGCGCCACGGTCGCGTGGCCGGTGGCCGTCTGTGGTGCTGCTGGCAGCTGTCCCCGAACGGGCAGAGTGCTGTTGGACCAGCAGGGCCGTGACGGATGCCGTGCTGTCACGTGTCGTTCTCGGGTGGACCTTATGCCGATGGCACCCCCTCCCCGTGGTCAGGCCACACTCACCGCCATCCCTGTGCTTCCGCAGCTGAAGCCAACGCCATCAGTGAGACCACAGAGACGCTGCACCTGAGCCCTCAGGTGGCGCCCGAGTACGCGGGCCCCGGCGCGCCCCGGAAGCCGGAGGTGTGCGAGCAATCCTGCGAGGAGCTGGGCACCATGATGGCCGAGCTGGCGGGGCTGCGTGTCGTCGTCAACGAGCTGCACGAGAACCTGCGGAAGGTGGTGGGTGCCGGCCAGCCGCGGCAGGGCCAGGGGGCAGGTGGGGGGCAGGGACCTCGGAATCCCAAAGGTTCTCCGGGGACGTACCCTCTACTGGCTTAGGGGACGGGAAGAGGGTGGCGCCCGTGAGAAGGGAGGGAGCACCGGGGACGGTGCCAAGAGTCTGCCCGTCAGGGGGTGCCCGTGTCCACCCTCTGCCCCATAGGAAAGGGCCTGGGGCTGGGTCTGACTGTGGTCCAGGATGGGTGGGACCAGCTCCGTGTCCACTCCATGGGGAGGCAGAGGCAGTGGGCACGGTGAGGGCAGCTCACGGCAAAGGCTTAGCGCCTTCTGGAACCTTCCAGTGAGTCTGTGGCTCTGGAGCAGGAATGGAAGCAGGAGCGCCAACCGTAGCCCCACTGCCCCCCCGTGTGTGGGGCCACAAGTCAGGGATTGGAGGCAGGAGCGTCTGCTTTGTGGGCCTCTCACCCAGCGAGGGGAGGGGAGGGTCTTCTTGGGAGACGTGGGTGGCCTCGCTTGCTGCCACCGACCCTGCATCCAGGGCTGTCACACAAGCAGAAGGAGACGAAAAGGGCTTTGGGACAAGTTTGCTTAGCTTGGAGTTGGGGACAGGGACATGGATGACCTCCCAGAAACCTCCTGGATAGTGTGTTTCTGTGCGTTTTGGGGCAAGAGTGGACCCATGCCTTTCTTGTGATTCTCTTGGGGACTGTGACCCACGCTCCTACATGGGGGGGAGACACCCACAGCCCGTTGGCCGGAGGAGCACTAGAAACACCTATTGGGGGCGGCCCATGTCATTTTCACATACTTGATTCTGTCTAAAGCCTGCGGTCTTCCCCTCCAGTCTGTAATCCCCGAGACAGCAAGAATTAGGTGTGTCCTTGCCACTGGGTTTCAGACCAGGCCTGTCGCTTCTGCAAGAATGGGTGAATCCACATATTGACTGTCAGTTTTCAGTGGTGCTTGGCCGGCAGGGTCCCTTCTCTGTCCAGCACTGCCGGGCGCTGGGCCCCGAGTCACGGTCACACCCAGGGCTAGAGCCCTCTGGGCAGACATGCCGAACAGTGAGCTGCAGACCATCCGTCAGTGGGGCGTCGGGTGTGAGCGGGACGCTGTGGAGGGCGATGGTGACAGGGCTGCTCTACGATTGCCATGACATGACCCTGCTTGGGGGAGGTTCCGCGCGGCCTGATGCCATCTCACCGAGGGGGCTGTGGCGCCCCACGCAGAGCCTTCCGCAGAGCCGGCGGCTCCAGTCCAGACCACGGGCACTCTCAGGTCACGGAGGTGCTTTCCTTCTCGTCTGTGGGCATGAGTGGGTACGTTGTATTTGTTGACACTGAAACGTTGCCTCAACCTTGCAGTCCAACGACAACCAGTTCCTCTGGGAGCTCATCGGCGGCCCGCCCAAGACGAGGAACATGTCCGCTTGCTGGCAGGACGGCCGGTTCTTTGCAGAGAACGAGACGTGGGTGGTGGACAGTTGCACCAAGTGCACCTGCAAGGTGAGACGTGGGGACGCGTGTCCTCTGAGGGCAGAGAGGCCTGTGTGGGTGGCCGCACTCCTGGCTTCCCTGGTGAGCCACGGAACGTGTGCAGCCACGTCGGGAGACCCAATGTGGGGACCTAAGTGAGGCACCAGCCAGCCCCACTGCTTTGCACAAAAGAGATGAGCTCCAGGGGGTGAAAGACTATTTCACGGGAGGCAGGAGGCAGCTGGGGCAGAGCTGGCCGGCACCCGTAGCTCCGGGCAGCTCCATGGGGCCGGGGGGGCAGGTCACAGACCACATGGTGATCGGTAGGTAACTTGGCCTCTTGCCCTCGGGGAGCGCTCCCCCTTTCCACGAAGGGCGGCCTCGGGGGTCAGCAGCATGCCAAAACCGGGCCCTCCCGCCCCATGCACGGGCACAGCCGCCCCCCAGACCTTGCCATCCAGCCCTCGCACTGATGTTTGCTCGTTTAAATGAGTGTTTCATGGACCCCTTTTTTGTCTGCAGAAATTTAAAACCGTTTGCCACCAAATCACTTGTCCCCCAGCGACCTGCGCCAACCCGTCCTTTGTGGAAGGAGAATGCTGCCCGTCCTGCTTCCGCTGTAAGTGCGCGCGGCGTGTGCCGCCGCCTGCCCACCTGTCTGTGCCTGCTCGCTGCTCTGCCTGCTGACCCGCCGCTGGCCAGGGCCTCACCCCTGTGAGCTGGACGTGGGGGAGGACGCAGGCCGCCTCGCCCCGAAGCGGTTGGCACTCACGGTCGGTCCGCGCTGACCAGGAGTCTGAGTGTCCTTGGAGTTCAGGCTGCCGTCCTGTCACCGGGTGAGGAAGTGGACTCAGTAGCTGCTGTGCAGGGATAGAGCACCCCTGGGAGCTGGGCACTGCAGGTGTCAGGGCAGCGTGTCACCCTGCCGGCGCACCCCACAGGGAAAGGACCACAGGAACAAAGCCCACCGGAGCCTCACCCCTCCCCACTGCTTACAGATGCACCCCCAGGAGCAGACACGGGGTGGGAGGGTGCCCATGGGCTGAGCCCACGTCTGTGGACAGCCCCTGGCCTGCAGCGCTCTGGGGAGCCAGGGTCCAGCGGAGGCTCAGGTCCTCACCCACGTCCTGCTGTGCCGTGTCGCCGGCCCCTCACCTGGGGGTGGTGGCTTTGCGTGGACGCCTTCCCAGGCTTCGCTGCCCCTGTGTCCCAGCCGGGGCAGCCCCGGGCAGCTGTCCCCCTCTCCTGCTGCTGAGCTCCGCCACATCTGTCCTTCTGGGAGCCATGTGGGCCCCTCTCTCCTTCCCTGTGTGAGCGTGCCGGCCACTCCGGGAGCGTCCGGGTTCCCGGAATGTTTGTTCTCTCACGGTTGCTCATCCTACCCTGCCTGGTCTGGGGCCTTGAGGCGGAGGTCACAGGCTGGGGACGCCCTGTAGGCTTTGCCCCCAGGGCCGCCCCTTCTCACGTGCCCTCTGGATGCAGCTGGAGAACGGCAGGGCAGTGAGGTCAGGCTCTGACACTCTGATTTGGGGCAAAATATAATTTTTCTGGGGCTCAATTCATTGTCTGTAAAATACGGGAGAGTTATGCCGCCTACTCAGGGTTAGTTTTTTTTTAAGATTTTATATTTTTTAAGATTTTATATTTTTTTTTTATCTGAGAGAGAGAGACAGTGAGAGAGAGCATGAGAGGGAGAAGGTCAGAGGCAGAAGCAGACTCCCCGTGGAGCCGGGAGCGCCATGTGGGGCTCGATCCCGGGACTCCGGGATCGTGACCTGAGCTGAAGGCCGTCGCTCAACCCACTGAGCCACCCAGGCTCCCAGGGGTTAGTTTTATGATTGAAATGGACAGTGTCGAGGCAGACGGCGTGTGCGAGAGCCTGATGCGCCTTCTGAGTTGATACGCACCGTGCCTGGCGCGAGGCGGATGATGAAAACACGATCCCGAGACCTTTTTCTCATCTGGTTTCCTGCGTTCTGGAATGTTAACCCCTTGCAGGGCGTGCACCCCGAGGACGATGCGGGAACCAGTGCGTTTCCTGCTCCCCGACAGGCCTCTTGCAGGAAGTCACTTACAGAAAGTCATCACTCAGAGGATTTTTTTTGCAGGAAATTACCTTTTTATTTAACTTGTGGTGATTTAAATTGTCTGGGACTAAATTTGGTGACTTGTAATCAACCAAAATTGAAATATTTCATTACCAAGTGTCACTCAGCAACGGAGGTTAAAAAGGAAGCATGTTAAGTCTTAGTACGTCCCATAAAGCCCCGTGTGGACCTGATTTCAGACTCTTTCCTGTGAACCATCTTCAGAAATCCGTAGACCCCTTCCCCGACGCTGGTGGGGAGCGTGGCTCGGCGCGCAGACGGTAGACCCCAGGGCCTCCGCTGTGCTCCGCGGCGCACCCCACGCACCTGCCTTCCCCAGCACGCGGCTTCCGCCTCGCAGGCCCTTTGCGGGCCAGTCTGTCCCGTGGCCACCCTGGGCGAAGCTTAACAGGCCCTGTGCTTCCCACCCAGCGCTGGACGGCGAGGAAGGCTGGTCCCCCTGGGCAGAGTGGACGGAGTGCTCTGCCACCTGTGGCTCAGGGACCCAGCAGAGAGGGCGGTCCTGTGACGTCACCAGCAACACCTGCCTGGGGCCGTCCATCCAGACGCGGGCGTGCAGCCTGGGCAAGTGTGACCATCGCAGTGAGTATCCAGGCCTCTGGGTCTCAGGGCTGAGGTGGGCATCGCTCTCCTGTGGGTGGGGGGGTCGGTGGGGTTGGGCGGGGCTTTGGGGACCCCTTAGGCTTGTCTGGGGGCTCCTTCGGGGGAGGGTCCTTCCCCGGCCACTTCTCTCCACTCCTGCATGTGAGCAAACGTGGGGCTGCGGCCGCCCTGACATGCGTGTCCTTGTCTGTGCCAGTCCGGCAGCACGGGGGCTGGAGCCACTGGTCGCCTTGGTCGTCCTGCTCAGTGACCTGTGGCAGCGGCAACATCACGCGAATCCGTCTCTGCAACTCGCCCGTCCCCCAGATGGGGGGCAAGAACTGCAAAGGCAGCGGCCGGGAGACCAAGGGCTGCCAGGGCGTCCCGTGTCCGAGTAGGTGGGGCGACGGCTGGGTGGGAGCGGGTGCTCGCGGACGGTGGGGCGCGGGGGTCTGGGGCCAGGCCCGTTCCTGCCGGCGGCCGTGGGACCGGGCCCGAGCCATCGAGGCACCACCAGACCTCGCTGGCTGCGTGCTGGAAGCGGGCCTCCGGGTGACTCCGGATGGCCTGCGAGCCCTGACCTCACCAGAGCCAGCCCAGAGAGACGACAGCTCACCCACGATCAGGAAAACATCAGCTTGTACCGTGGGCACTGTCGCTGCGCGTCCTTCACCGGGGTCCACGTGCAGGGCCCAGACCGGTGGGTCTCAGGGGACGGCTGGCTCTGCAGCTGGACCGGCAACCCAGGGTGCAGGAGCCCTCTCCGAAGCCCCGGTCACGCCCTGCGGGACAGCGGCGAAACGGAGAGTGTGGGGAGCTTCCCCTCACTGCCGAGCTGTCCGTCGGAACGGATGCGAGCTCTGCCATGCCGGGGCCCTGGGCCAGCGGCCAGCTTCTCCTCACGGCATCCGTGTGATTTTCCAGAGGTGAAAACCACACCCGCCGACATCCCCGGTCTGCTTCACCCCGACTCAGTGCCGTGAGCACGCACTCTTCCCAGTGTTCCAGCCCCACACGGGGACCCTGCTCTGTCTGGCTTAGGTCGCCTTCCCCACCAACCCTCTGTGCTCTCTGCCTGCAGTCGACGGCCGGTGGAGCCCGTGGTCGCCGTGGTCAGCCTGCACCGTCACCTGTGCCGGCGGGATCCGGGAGCGGA
Source organism: Mustela nigripes (assembly GCF_022355385.1). Taxonomy (NCBI): domain Eukaryota; kingdom Metazoa; phylum Chordata; class Mammalia; order Carnivora; family Mustelidae; genus Mustela; species Mustela nigripes. The sequence continues at coordinate 149,045,295 of NC_081561.1, read as the reverse complement.
CGCGCGTCTGCAACAGCCCCGAGCCGCAGCACGGGGGCAAGGACTGCGCGGGGGACGTGAGGGAGCATCAGATGTGCAACAGGAGGAGCTGCCCCATAGGTGGGTGTCGGGGGCGGCTCCGGACGCGGAGGATGTAGGACCGAGCGCAGAACAGCAGAAAAATAGGGAAGAAAGCTCAGCTCTGTGCACTCGACCGTAACTGCTCTGATCGCCGAGCTTGTCTGTGTTTGCACATAGACACGGAGATGCGCGCTGTGAGGGAAACGTTTTGTGCTACGACAGCCGTCCAGGCTCCCTGCAGCCCCTGTACTTCACAACCCGAGGATCTATTCTTGAGGTGGCGACTCCGCCAGAAGCCCTGTCCCCCGGAGTAACTCAGTTTCCCTGCAGCGAGCCCCTCCTGATGCAGGCAGCGCCTGCGTCCTTCTGCGAGGGGCTGGGGCGCGGTCCTGTGCTGACCCCGCTCCGCGTCCTGTGCTGACCCTGCTCTGCTTCCTCCCACGCAGACGGCTGCTTGTCCAACCCCTGCTTCCCGGGAGCCCAGTGCAACAGCTTCCCTGATGGCTCCTGGTCCTGTGGCTCCTGCCCTGTGGGCTTCCTGGGCAACGGCACGCACTGTGAGGACCTGGACGAGGTGGGTCCCTGCCCCGGGGGAGGGGAACTCACGGGGACCGGGCCGGGGCTCACATCAGCATGCCCCGCAGTGCGCTGTGGTCACCGACGTCTGCTTCACCACGAGCAAAGCCCACCGCTGCGTCAACACCAACCCCGGCTTCCACTGCCTGCCGTGCCCCCCTCGCTACAAAGGGACCCAGCCCTTCGGCGTTGGCCTGGAGGCAGCCAGGACTGAGAAGCAGGTGAGGACCCCGACCCTTTGCCCTGGGGAGAGGCTGGAAACCCATCGGGGAGAACCTGGGTATTGGGCAGAGGGGGCGTGAAGAAGAGCAGGGGTGGCCTCCCTAGGGCGGGCAGAGGGCTATGGGAGTGGGAGCCTGTCCACCAGCCCCCCTGGACCACCCTGGTGGGTGCAGAGCACAGCTTTCCTGCAGGAACCCAAACGGACCGGCTCAGACATCATGCCAGCGCCGCTCGGAAGCCGCTGGAAAAGCCTCCAGAGCGAGCATTGCCCCGAGGGTCTGCACGCCTTCCCGGCACCTGCTGAGGGTCCCCGCTGCCCTGCGCTGGTCCCCGAGCACCCACCTCACACCCTGCTTGGGAGGGGTGAGGTCCATGTGTCCGAGCCATGTGGCCCTTCCCCACAGGTGTGTGAGCCCGAGAACCCGTGCAAGGACAAGACTCACTCCTGCCACCGGCACGCGGAGTGCATCTACCTGGGGCACTTCAGCGACCCCATGTACAAGTGTGAGTGCCAGACGGGCTACGCGGGCGACGGGCTCATCTGCGGGGAGGACTCGGACCTGGACGGCTGGCCCAACAAGAACCTGGTCTGCGCCACCAACGCCACGTACCACTGCATCCGGGTGAGCACCGGGCACGGCCCCAAAGGTGCCCAGCCACAGGCTCCTGGGCTTCCTACCTGTCCAGGAACCCCCATTCGGGGTGGTTGCGGCTGTTCGGACGTGACTCATGGGTCCACACGATCGGGGGCTCTGGGGTTGTGGCGGCGTCCTCTGCTCGCTCCCCACGGCTCCCTGTGCCAGAGAAGGCTCATGTTTCACCGCATCTGTGGGACGGGGGGCCTGGGCGTGACGGTCCTGGGATCTTCGCCGGCTCCAGCCGCGGCCCCGGGGGTCTGGTCTGTTTGGAGGCTGGGACTCCTGTGGGGACACAGACGGGGACACAGAATTGAAACGCAGCTCAGGTGTGAATTATGACATCGCTGGAGTGAAACAAAATGAGTTTTCTAAGGACGCCAGTTGCCCACTTGTGTGAAGAGCTGACGGGGACGTGATTTGGACTCTGTGATGGGAGCTGGCATCACGGGGAGGAGGCGGACGCGGCGGGCTCAGCCCTTCTCCAGGCTCTCAGGGTGGCGGCTCTCCCCCTCTCGGGTTTTTGCTCTCTGGTGCTGTTTCATGGGGGTCCCGGGTGAGGGATGTGAGCCTCCCTGTGTGGCCACGCTGGCCACAGGATGTCGTCTCCAGTACAGCCTTGCCGGGCCGATGACAGCTCCCAATCTCCGGGCGACCAGCTCTGTGCCCACAGCCTCACTCCCCCGCCCCCGCATGTGTTCTCACTCGTGTGCGTTCTCTGCTTGCAGGACAACTGCCCGCTGCTGCCCAATTCCGGCCAGGAAGACTTCGACAAGGACGGCACCGGGGATGCCTGTGATGATGACGACGACAATGACGGCGTGGACGATGAGAAGGTGAGGCCGGTGGGTGGCTCTGGACCTCGGAGTCGGGTAGCCAGGGAGGGGAGCCTCGGGCCCAGGCCCCCGGACACGTCTGTGAGCTGCATTCCCGCACACGCAACCCGGCACTGGCCGGGCACGGGCCGCAGGTGCTCTGCTGGGAGGCCAGCGGGAGTTGGACCTCTCGGTGGCTCAGAGGCCTGCCCGCCCTCCTGGGGGAGCCGGCGATGAGCGCGGCCATTCCCCGGCGAGTGACGGGCCGTCCCCGCAGCCGGGACGCTTCCTGTGGAAACTGTTGCAGGACGCGAGTGAGTCTGCGTGCACACGGGCGCACAGCGCTTGTGGAACAGACCCCCGCGGCTCCTCATGGCTCCGCCACATCCGCCTCCCACCGACCCATGGACCCTTCACCACCCGCCTGCTCACTTGCGCGACGGGGATGCGTGGGTTCTCACCACGAGCCACACTGTGTGTCATCGTTGTCGCAGGACAATGTCGGATGCATCGGTGGCCACCCAGTGACTTGGTGGCAGTGACGTGTTGGCTGGGGCTGACTGCGCCGTCCGCGAGGGCCGCTGCCCCTCCGGCTCCCGCGCGGGGTCCCAACTCCTGCCCTTGCCCTTCCGTAGGACAACTGCCAGCTCCTCTTCAACCCCCGCCAGTTTGACTACGACAAGGACGAGGTTGGGGACCGCTGTGACAACTGTCCGTACGTGCACAACCCCGCGCAGATCGACACGGACGACAACGGAGAGGGGGACGCGTGCTCCGTGGACATTGATGGGGATGGTCAGTCCTGCTCCTTGACGTGGACACGAGTTCCCGAGTTACTGTCCCCCCACGGGTGTGGCGTAAGCCGGCCGCTCCGTGTGCTGGCACCGGATGAATCGTGATGAACCGTTCTGGCGGCAGCTCAGCCTCACCCAACCCGTCCCTCCTGGGGTCAGTGGGGGTCGCCAGCCTCAGGACCTCCCTCCTAGAACCGCAGACACGGTGACTTCCTTCTCGTGACCCAGGCCCCAGCCCTGCACCCTGTGTCCTTCCCACTCATCCCCATCAGAGCGCAGTCCCGTCTCCCAACAGATTGTGCCTCTGAGACGTGTCGGACGGCAGCGCCGGCCCCCTCTCCCTGTCTCGGGGTATCCCTCCCTGGCCCTTGTTTCTAACAAGTGATGAGCTGGCCGTGGGGAAGCTGCCGGGGGTCCCCCAGGCGTCAGGCACTCCAGCACCTCCCGCTGGCACTCCACCCGAGAGGCTGGGGCCCCGGCAGGCAGCCGTGCCGACGTCTGCAGGCTGCGGCCAGCGGGTGCCTCTGCCCTGGCCATGGCCGGACCCGCCAGCCCTTCCTGGGGGTGCGTTCTCGCTGCCCTCCGCATCCTGCCCCCTCGGGCCCGCGTGGTCCCGGCCGGAGTGCCTCGGTCTGTCCTGTGTGTCCCGCTGACTCAGCGGCTGTGCTCTCCAGGGTTTTGCCAGCAGCGGACAGGGTTGTGTGACCCAGTGTTCTGTCATGTCCCCGTGGCTCCGGTGCTGACGGGACTCAGCACTCGGCACCGTGGGCGGGGGTCTTACGATGAGGTATCGCGGGGAATCGCTGGCCTCGGCCTCTATCGCCTTTGCTCCGCGGAGCAAATGGTGACGGGGCGGGAGCGTGCCCCAGGTCAAGGCCTAGGGGACGGGAGCGAGGGAGACGGTCCGCACGGTGAACTCAGCTCGCCGTGAGAACACAGCTTCTTGTCGTGCCGCGTTGCCCGGAAACCTCCGCGAGCGGCTCTGGTTCAAACTAGGGGGATCTGGACTTTGACAGGAAACCTGACATGTTTTCCCACGAATGCAGTTATGGCTCCACTTCACCATGATCTTAGATCCTCGTGGTTAAATGGACGTTTGGCTCTGAGTTGCTCAATGCAGTAGGAAAAGCTCGGTGCTCTTTTGTCTTTCCCTGGATTGCCCACAGACGTCTTCAACGAGCGGGACAACTGTCCGTACGTGTACAACACTGACCAGAGAGACACGGACGGGGACGGCGTGGGCGACCACTGCGACAACTGCCCGCTGGTGCACAACCCGGACCAGGTAGCTGATCTCGTGGTCCATCCACTGGGTCTGCGGGCAGCGCGGGTCGGGGGTCTGTCCCTTGTGGACAGTCATGTGCTTGTGGCTGTCCGGCTGCTGTGAGAGCAAGCGGCGGCACCGGCGTTTCAGTGGTTGGACTGAAGCCGTCACTGACCCGAGCGTTCACTGCCGTATCTCGGTGGCCACAGGCCAGATGCCCGGCGTTCTCCGCCCTTCCCGGCGGAGCCGTGCCTCCCTCCACTCATCTTCCTTTCCCAGAAGCAAGCAGGGAATCCGCTTCTCCTCCAGATCTGCCCTTGGAAGACGCAGTGAACAGAACGCGTCGTGGTCGGGCGTGGGCTAGCCTGTCGCAGACGTTGTCCAAGAGGCACTTGGTTCTGTGGCGTTAATTCTTTCCAGTCCTCTTCCCGTGACGTGAGCCTGTGGAGAGCTGTCGTGGCGGTGCAGTGTCCTGGCGCTGCCCCCGGTGCGGACAGCCCCCCCGGGGACACAGCCGCGCGCGCATGAGGCGGCCCAACCCCAAGGTCCACGGGACCCCCAGCCTGGCGCCCCACGTGCTGGGCAGACACTCAGCGTGGGTCTTGCTCTGTCCCCCAGACCGATGTGGACAACGACCTCGTGGGAGACCAGTGTGACAACAATGAGGACATTGACGAGGACGGCCACCAGAACAATCAGGACAACTGCCCCTACATCTCCAACGCCAACCAGGCCGACCACGACCACGACGGCCAGGGCGACGCCTGTGACTCAGACGATGACAATGACGGGGTCCCCGACGACAGGGACAATTGCCGGCTGGTGTCCAACCCGGACCAGGAGGACTCAGACGGTAGGCGCCTCAGCAGGGAGCCCCGGGGGCCACGTCCGTGGAGGAAGTGGGGTGCTGTGCTCTCCCCCGGGAGAGCCCGCCGGGCCAGGCCAGGCTCCATGTGCCCCGTGCCTCGGGGCGGCTCTGCGTCACAGCTGTCGGTGGTCTCTGCAGAGAGGCCCCGCGACAGGCAGGACGAGGCGGGGGTCTGGGTCACGCCGTGTCGCCTCCTGACGGTGAGGGCTGCGGTTTGCCATGGACAAAGCAACAGACAACGGAGGCTGTGAAATATCAGGAAAAGGGGCAGGTTTTCTGGGCAGCTAAGCCCACCCAGGGAGCTGCAGGGGGACCTGGGACCCCGGGAAGGTCTCCAGCAGACAGTGATGTGCACGCTGTGCCCGGGGCTTCTGGGGGAGCGTGAGAAAGTGGTGGCAGGTGTGGGAGGCGCTGCTTGGCCTTCCAGAGCGGAGGTGGGGCGGAGGGCGTCTGAGCCACGGAGCAACAGGTGCACAGGGACTCGGGGCCTGGGGCCGGCTCCGGGGGTCCCCTCCGTACCCCTGAGCCATGTGCCTGATTCCTGCGGGACACGAAGACCTGTCTGGACCCACGGCGCTCGCTCAGGCCACCCCGTGGTCATGTAGGGGAGGAGCCGGCTCGCAGGAGGGCTCAGGGCTTCCCCGTGTCCTCACGTGAGTGTGCTCGCCTGCGCCCGTCGGCGGGCCACGCACCGCTGGTTTCCAGAACGTGACGGGAAGTTAGCTGCACGCGGTACCTTTTTCTCTTTCCGAAGCAATTGACACTCACGCGCGCTAGTGTAGGAAGCGGCCGTTGTCCTGGGGGCGGTTGTGCTCACCGCAGACTAGCCATTGCGGGAGCCATGGGTCCCCCATGAGCAGCCGGTGGTCTGGGCCCGCCGCACACCCCCACCCCTTCCACCACCTCGCTGGACACGTTGAAAGAAACTTCCAGAAAAAATAAGGTCGTACGTCCCCAGGGATAGTCATTTGTAGAGTCAGAACTCTGCTTCCGATGGGAAGATTAGGGGCAGGACGATGAAGAAAGGTCGTGACGGAAGTTCTATTGGACCGCAAGCCGCGGTGGTCCAGTGACACCCCCAGAGCCCGCAGCCCAGGGCTGCGCGGGGACCCTCGAGGGCTGGCCGGGGCTGCCGCACACGGTCACCGCTCCACGGCGCGTCTCCTCGAGCTGTGAGGACGCGCCAGGGAGGCGGGCGGCAAACCCTCTCCCCCGTTTCTCCTCCTGCTTGTGCCGGCGGCAGGCGACGGGCGTGGGGACGCTTGCAGGGATGACTTCGACAACGACAGCGTCCCCGACATCGACGACGTGTGCCCCGAAAACAGCGCCATCAGCGAGACAGACTTCAGGAACTTCCAGATGGTGCATCTGGACCCCAAGGGCACCACTCAGATCGACCCCAACTGGGTCATTCGCCACCAAGGGAAGGAGCTGGTGCAGACGGCCAATTCGGACCCCGGCATCGCTGTCGGTGAGCCTCGCGCATGGTCCTTCCTGGCTCCTGGGGACGAGGTGCCCACGGAGCAGGCAGGAGGCTTGCGGGGTGGGGGGGCGGTTAGGGCGGTCTCGCGGGAGTCCCCACCCTTCCATGTCGGCCTAAATGGTCTTGCCAAGGGCCTGGGGAGTCACATGTTTGCAATCTCACATCCAGGATGCCATTTTATGCTATGGATTTGGTCTGTGAAGTGCTACATGACACAGCACGGCTCCGCCAGCATCTAGGACGTGGGATCTGAACACGTTAAATGCCCCCGCGTCCGAAGCGGCCGAGGCACGGAGCCACAGTGGACCTCGTCCTGTGCGCATCCGCGGGTCCCAGGCCAACCTGGCATCTCCCCACAGGCTGTTTCCGACCCAGTCCTGTGACTGAATGTTTCCTTGGCACCAGGTTTTGATGAGTTTGGGTCTGTCGACTTCAGCGGCACGTTTTACGTCAACACCGACCGGGACGATGACTACGCCGGCTTCGTCTTCGGCTACCAGTCCAGCAGCCGCTTCTATGTGGTGATGTGGAAGCAGGTCACGCAGACCTACTGGGAGGACCAGCCCACCCGCGCCTACGGCTACTCCGGCGTGTCCCTCAAGGTGGTGAACTCCACCACGGGGACCGGCGAGCACCTGCGCAACGCTCTGTGGCACACCGGCAACACCCAGGGTCAGGTGAGGGCACAGGCCACGCCAGGCCAGGGTCAGGTGAGGGCACCGGGCCACGCCAGGCCAGGGTCAGGTGAGGGCACCGGGCCACACCGAGCACTGGCCCCTCAACATGGCCTGCGGCTGCCGCGTTCTCTACGGAGCAGGCTCTGCCCCGTCCAGAGTCGCCTGGCCACGGGGCGTCATCCGCTCGGACTCACCAGTCCGAGCTACACCAGTCCTAACGCTTTCCTGCGCAGACCCTCCCTGCCTGAAGAGGCCAGGCCTGGCGCTCTGAGAAACGTAGCTGATGCTCCTCTTGTAGATTAAGTCTGTCATTTCTACCTTCTTCTAGAGAGAGGGAGAACCCGGTGTTCAGTTGAGGTTTTAGCCCCAGGCCTCGTGTTGAGGCAGAGGATGGAGGACCCGAATCCCCGGCTGGCTCTGGCCCAAGCGCCGGCGCTCGGAGCCCGGGACCGCATGGCTTCCCATCAGGGGATCCTGTCCAGGCTGGAGATTTATGCAATGAAACCCCTCAGACGGCAACGTGGCTACCCGAAGACTGGGGTGGGGGGGGATTCGCTTGCCCAGTAACGTCTTTATTTCGCCTTCGGTGCCGTGGGACCGCGGTCAGGACTCGGGTGCCCGCTAGACTCGGGACCGGTGTGTTTTCCCAGGTGCGTACGTTGTGGCACGACCCCAAGAACATCGGCTGGAAAGACTACACCGCGTACAGGTGGCATCTGACCCACAGACCCAAGACAGGCTACATGAGGTGAGTGGGACTCGGGACCAGCCCGTCCCCAGGGGACGCCCCTCCGCGAGGAGGTCTGCCTTTGTCCCGGGCACATCACAGGCCTTCCTCCCCCGCCCCTCCCGGCACACCAGTTACGGGGAAACGCCGAGTGACGGAAGCGGAGAGCGTTAAACTTGCCACGTTCATGGAACTCAGAGGAAGAGAAATGACTTTCCTCCTAATGAACATTCTGGGCAGGGACAGAGAGTATCCATCGTTATGATGTTTTAAGGATTTTATTTATTCGTCAGAGACAGAGAGAGCGAGCGAGCAGGGGGAGAGGCAGAGAGAGAAGCAGGCTCCTTGCAGAGCAGGGAGCCCGATGCGGGACTCGATCGCAGGGCCCGGCATCATGACCTGAGCTGAAGGGAGACAATGATTGAGCCACTGAGGCGTACCAGAAAGTGCAAATTAGCTGCTTCTTTGCAAATGTACCTTCGGTCTCCTTCAGAGAACAGCCTGGTGTTTCCGTCTGACACTGTGGACGGCCGCATTTAAAGCCATCACGGAACCCTCACACGGATCAGGCTGAGAGGATTTTGCTCTTTTGGCGTGACAGTGGTTGTGAGTGGTTTGGATTAAAACAAATATGGATGATTTAAATCAGGTGTTTGTTTTCTCCCGAAGTTAAACTTGGCTAGAAAGTGCAGGACTGGGCTGGGTTCTTCCCAAGGGCTGGGAGCAGGAGTCTGCGGTAGGAGTGAGCGGCCCGGGGCAGGGGCAGCCCAGGCTGGCTGTCTGGCCGCGGTGCTCGCTCGCCCGCGGGCCGCCTTCCCGTCAGGGAGGCCTCCACGCACGCCGTCCTGCTCCGGGCGTTCAGAGATAGCCCCGTCCTTGCCGCCACGAGGGCCAGCCTAGCGGTGGGGACAGCGGGCACGTGGCGTCCGTGCCAGGGCAGGCTGTGGTGCCCCGTCAGTGCGGCCTAGAAACCGTCCCCCCGCCGTGGCGGCTGTCTGGCTCCAGCCATGGGGACCGAGAGGCCCCGCTGAGGCCGAGGGGCCAGCTATGGGGGACGGCGGGTCTTGGAGCCGTGACCTGTTGCTGCTGGGGGCTGGCGAGCACGGAGCTGACCCCGACCCGCCGGCGCTCACCCCCGCATCCTTTCTCTCTGTTTGCAGAGTCTTAGTGCATGAAGGGAAGCAGGTCATGGCGGACTCAGGACCCATCTACGACCAAACCTATGCCGGCGGGCGGCTGGGTCTCTTTGTCTTCTCTCAAGAAATGGTCTATTTTTCGGACCTCAGATACGAGTGCAGAGGTGGGTGAGAACCTCGCCGCGCGGCGGCTCGCAGCGCAGGGACCGGGGCAGGGACACGCACCTCAGCGGTCCTGTCGTACAAGCAGCGCGCTGGGCCGCGAGCGCCGGCTCTGTTCCGGCAGCCCGGTTGGTTTTCCTTCAGTGTCTGTTCTGAATCGAATGCTAATTCCTTCGGCGGAAGCAACACGTCCCAACCCACCGGCTCTGCCTGTTCATCGTCGTCTGTCCTCTGCACATGCTCTGGACCACTAAGGCTGTTTTAGGCTGCGACCTTGCTATGGAGGGGCGAGGCGGGAAGGAAGGGGGGAATAGGGAGGGGCAGGGAAGCGGGGAGGCCTGGACGGGAGGGGGAGGAGCGGCGGGAAGGCGGTTCCGGCAGTTCCGAGTCTAGGAATAGATTTGAATCACAATACGGCAGACCTGGAAGGCTGCCCGTCCGTCTGTCCGTGCGACCTGCACCTTCATGAGCACATGAAACATTCCCTCCTGCTGATGAGGTCAGGGAGGCTCCAAGGTAGCTTTCAACCACCCCACGCTGGAGATCCACATGAAGCGGGAAAGGGAGCCCGAGGGCGGCGCTTCTGGTGTTGTGGTGTCTGTTCCGCTCTCCCTCGGTCGGGCCGTCTCTCCAGACGTGACGTGTCCGCCCTCCCTCCCACACACACATCGGAGCATCCGTCCGTCCATCCGTCCGTATTGTGGATTTTTTAAAACGTACGATGATACTCAGGTTCCAGGTAGAACCAAATAAAAGGAAACCAAGCCCGCGGTCCGGCTGTCCTAATTCCACTTACGGCTGTTTGCTTGTAGACGTGTGAGCGGAGCCTGCCGCACCTCCAGAGACGTACTGTAGACGCTGCGCCCTAGACCCCCAGCGTGCGGCTGCTTCCAGCTTCTCTCTCTTCAGCAGCAGCTCCTGTCCTCGACCTTGACACTGAGGGTCATGCACCGTCATGGACCCCGAGCCCGCGTGCCTTCGGAGGATCCGTGTTGAAGGTGAACGGGCATCCCACTCCAGGAACACAGCGTGGGGACACGCGAGACATTGTGCAGTGACCATGAGCATGGCATTACATCGTTTTTTCCTTGTTTGTTTAAAAAGAATGACGTTTACATATAAAATGTAATTACCTATTGTATTTATGTGTATATGGAGTTGAAGGGAATATTGTGCTCAAGCCACTATCATAAATTAAGCAGGAGAAACATTGCTATGTGACTTTCAGTGTTTGCCATGTCCGTTCCAGTAGCAGGCAGCCCCATCCGGTCGACCCCAGAGACGGGTCCGCCGGAGTACGGCGAGCCGTGGGGGCAGAGAGGTCGGGAGACCCGCCACACGCTGGGGAGCCAGCTGTCTAATCGGCACGTTAGCAGTAAGGAGAATGAATGAATGCCCTTCCCCCACACCCCTGCCCACAGCAGAAGCCCCTGTCCGTGGCAGAGAGGGGCAGGTGTACCCGAGAGGGGACATCCGGGAAAGCAGCACGAGCACGGGTCCCAGTGGGGGTCCGGCAGAGCCTCCCACCCGACGGGCTTGAGCGACCTCCTGGCCGGCTGTCCCCTGACTCTGCTCTCTTGTTGCTGGGATTCCTGCTCAGCCCCCTTGCCCGTCTCCACTGCTGGAGGACTGACCAGCAGACGGACGCCTCCGCCAGGACACCTCTGCCGTTCAGTCCCGTTCTAGGCTTTGAAACCGGCCAAAGCGGATTACCGAATCTGGCAACACTTTCCACTAAGGTTCCCGTTAACAGATGTTTCCTTAATATTTATTAAAAGACTGTTGGTGCAGCTTCATTTGCCAATAACTTATTTTAAATATATCACGTGACACATGTTGCATGATTTCTGGGAATAAGGGTGTAGCACATCTAGGATAATATAAAAATCCAGTTACCACAAATGCCTCCCTATCAAGATACAAGCTTTACCCGATCACAGTATTATGGTGCCGTGATAAAGCTTAACACGGGAGAGAACACGTCACTGCTCGTGGGGAGTTTATAGCGGAGCCTAAATGACGCTGCGGCCGGCGGCCGTGATTCCGTCTTTGTGCTCGTTGCCGGTCGCTGTACATGGGATTTAAGACTCGGAGCGTTAAAGAAAAAGCAGCAGCAAGCCTTGTCAGATGCAGCCGTTAACCAGTCATACGAGTGTCGTGCGTCACGTGTGTGTCGCACGTAACGTGCGTAACTTACACAAATTCGCGTGTGTTTGTTCTTTGCCTTAAATTGCACGATCTTTCCACAGAAAGTAACAATCTCACTCCACGTGAGGGGCTTGAGAAGAGAACTTGGTCTTGTCTGAGGCAAGTCCTGCTCCCCTCTCCGCTGACCGTGCCCGTATGTCCGTGTATGCTAGAGAGGACGCACAGCTTTGGTCCCGGCGGGCACATTCCATTTGATAAAGTCGCGCGTTGCTTCCTTCGAGGTGGATTTTTTGTTTTGCTGCACTTTTCTGCGGAGCCGCGTCCCCAGGACAGGGGCGTTGGAGCTCGGACTGGACGGGACAGTCACGGAGGCCGCGGAGACCGCCGTGTTGGCGTCCCTAGCCAAACAACACGGCGCCGTGGGAGCCGATGTGAATATTTAGACTGTACCACAGTTTTTTGGTATATTATTTATGTTTTTTTGAACACATTTCTCTTCCAGATTGAGGACACTTCATTCTTTCTGCCAAAGACTGTAAATACTTATTTATTTGTTCACATGGTCAACATTTCACCACGGAAACCCTGCATTTAGCTAGAGCCTCATTTTTATACTTTGAGGATTAACAACAGGAAATAAATTGTAAAAAGGTTTTCTATAAATGAATCTCTCTCCCTTTTTTAAAAAGAAGTAGCAGGGCCTCCAGTGGGGTGGAGGGAGCCAAGCCCCAGCAGGGGAGAGTTGATGCCTTGCCCCCCTCAACGTGAGCCCGTTCTGGTGAAGGTCTCCCCTCTGCCCTTCCCAGGCGAAGGTGTAGGCGCGGGGGCTGCGTGGAGGAAGCGACTCCACTCAGGGCCAACCTCGCGGGTTCCATCAGCGGCCAGAGCGGAGCACAACCTGGTGCCGGGCGCCCCTTCCCTCCTGGCGCTCCTCAGCTGAGCGGGAGGGCAGAGGCGTGCAGTGGTTGGACCGGAGGGACACTAGCGACACAGGAGCCCCCTCCCCCACTGAGCAGCCGCGTGTCTCCGAGCAGCTCCCTACCCAAACGAGAGAGGAGCGCACGTCGGTCTGTGCGGACACACACACACACACACACACACACATACACGAGCTGCGCTCCAGGGCGGGACTCGTGGGGTTTCCCAGGGTTTCGGGGAGGCAGGGATGGGGCAGAGGCGGGAAGCACGCGTCGGAGCAACCAGGTGCCGGCAGGCTGTCTGGGGACGCGGGGGGGACCCTGCTCTGATCTGGGAGGTGAAATGGTGATTTTTGTGACACAAATGTGCAGGGAGAGACCAGGTCTCTGTACCTCAAGTCAGGGAAGTGACTCAGGCTGGTCTGCAGGGGCCTGGCGGAGGGGCTTAGCACATCTGACTCGAGAAATCAGAACGATGCATCTTGTGCGGGTGCTCAGGGGGCTGGCATGCGGCTGAGAGGCGTCTCAACACACGTTGTGTTTTATGATCAATGGTGGAAGTCCACGGGCTGCTCCTCTCCCTGTCCGAGGCCCCTGGGGCCCACCCTCCTGGGACCGAGGGTTTGTGATCGACAGGAGCGCGGCATCGCTGAACCGGGACGCGTCACGCGGAGAAGCTTCCCGTGTGGTCTCTCATTCCCTTCTGGGCAAGCTTCCCACCTGGCACAATGCACGGGTCTCCGACGGGCGGTTTGTTCTGGAAGGAGCTGCCCCTGCAGGGTGCGGTGCCCACGCCCTTGCTGCGCGCCCGCCGGTGAACGAGGCAGTGCACAGCCTGACTCGCGAGGATCCGGAGGGGGGTCCGATGGTCAGCAGGGGACACGGTTCTGGGACAGAGCCCCGCCCCTCACTGCCACCGGCAGCCGGCCGCTCCTGCTGTGGGTTCAATGGGGCCTTCCTGGGGTTTCTGTGGGTTTCGACGTCTCAGGCAGGGTTTGCTCCGTCTGAGTTTCTCCAAGTTGAGTTTTGGCCCCGGCAGCAGAAGAGGCTGGGGGCTTGCAGAGAAGCCACGCACCGCCACGCACACCCCCACGCACCGCCACGCACACCCCCACGCACCGCCACGCACGCCCCCGAGGCCCGGGTCCAATGGCCCACCGTGGAGCCCAAACCCAGCGTCCGCCGTGCAGGGTTCTGTGAAGGGCGGAAAACCGTCAGACAGATGGGACCAGGTTCCAGCCTGGAAACCCAGTGTGGGAGGGAACAACCCTGGACTTTTGGGGACAGCCCGAGCCTGGCCAAGCCTCTTCCCAGGGGAGGGACTTGTGGGGTGTGAGGTCTGCGGACGGGAGCAGACATCCTCAGCCCGGCGAGGGCCCGTCCGTGCTGGGGAAGCCGGGGGGGCCCTCCTGCCAAGGCATCTGGGTCTTGAGCTGCCAAGTGTCCATCCACAGCTGCCAGCTGACCCTCACAGTCCTTGCACAGGCGGGCGGACCGGCCGCTGGGCGGTCACGGGGCCTGGTAGCCGCAGGCCTGGCTCGAAGACTATTTCCAGCCCCCCCTCCGGGCAGAGAGCGCCGGAAAACTCCCACCCCTTCCAGACATTGCTTTCCCCCCAGAACGGCGGTTTCTCCCCAACACATCAAATGCATTGTGAGGAGTGACTTTTTGACTCCCCAGTGTCCGGCAGATGCCCTGAGCCGACACCTCGGCACCATGGCTGTAGTCAGGACATCGCCTGGATCACAGCTAGGCCCAGTGCCCACGGGTGGACACAGCACGGTCAGAGTTGGGGCCCGCTGCCCAGGAGGACCGAGGAGGAGGGAGCCCCCAGCTCCCGGCCCTGTCTGCCTGCCTACCTCATGCCCCCGGGACACATGGGGACTCACCTTCGCGCTGTCCCAGTGGGTTTTCTCTCTGCTGTAACTTTACGTTAAAAGGACAGTCTGACTGCAAGTTAGCTGCACGCATCCAAAAAAAAAAAAAAAAAAAAACTGAGTAGAAAGAAGAAAAAGTGTTTGCATAATAAAACTTAATTACATTTTATTTTATATGGTATTTCTTCACTTTCAGATTGCTGATTATTATTTTTATAGGGTTTTTCTTTTATCCATGGATTTATTTTTCTATTTGTGAAAATTGCTTAGTTATTCTGGGTTGGGACAAATTGCATGTAATCTTTCCTGCTTGAAGATGGAATTATTTTTCTTTTTGATATGGTTTCAGGAGCAAATTACATTATTAAACAAGACATTTATATTAAATGTGCTACTATATGTTTAATGTGGGATATTTCAAGCGATGTATTTAAGGTTGCATTGAATATTATGCACACGCTCCACCTCATGAGGACAGGCCTTCCGGAGGGACGGAGGACGGTGTCCTTGGACGTCATCCCGGCGCAGGTAAGAAGCCCGGCCTCTAGCTACTCTGCAAGGAGGGGCAGGAGCTTCACGTCAGGAGGATCCCCCGACTCCAGAGTTTCCGTCTGTGTTTGGGGAGACTCAGCTGGGACTGAGGCTTGTCCCGCACCAGGGGACAAGGACGCAGGTTTGCAGGGCCCCTCCGGGGAGCCTCTGTGCCACGGGCTGCCTTCCAGGCTGTCGCGTGTCTCTTGTTAAAGGGACCGAGATCTGCTCCTTCTGGAACCCATCGCTAGAATGCCATAATGGCTCATTCAAAGTCTTCTCAGATAATTTCTTTTTTCTTTTTTAACTCCCAAGGTCTTTCTTTTCTAATGCCATGTCTTTCAGAGGTTAAAAAATGGGAGCACACCTTAGTTTTTTTAAAAGACTTTATTTACTTATTGAGAGAGAGAGAGAGATCACAAGCAGGCAGAGAGGCAGGCAGAGGCGGGGGAGAAGCAGGCTCCCCGCTGAGCAGGGAGCCCGATGCGGGACTTGATCCCAGGACCCTGAGACCGTGACCCAAGCGAAAGGCAGAGGCTTAACCCACTGAGTCCCCCAGGCGCCCTGTGCTATTTATTGCTTAATTAGAAGATCCATTGCTATGGAAAGCAGCATGGCGGTCCTTCAGAAGTTAGACACAGAGATGCCATTTGGTCCTGCTAGTTCACTCCTGAACACACACGGCAAAGACCTAGACACAGACTCAGACAAACACTCTTCCCCGGGGGATGCCCGGGTGGCTGCACGGCTCGAGCAGAGCTGCCCGCAGACAGCAGGCAGCCCGTGAAACGCAGTCCTGTTGTTCTTCACGTGGAATGTTACTAGCCTCAGCCTGGGAGATGCTGGGACACTTCCAGCGTCACGTCCCACGTCAGGCAGCCCATGGCTCTGCAGCCCTCGTGGCCACCGCCATGACCCAGCCATCTGCGTGTGTCTGGGACGGCATCTCTAGTCCCCTGAGCCTCAGGTTCCCGTCTTTTATGACAGCGGTAACATTCCTTACGGGGTCACTGCTGGAATTAAAGGCTATTAAAGGCAGTAGCAGTGACCGAAACTGGGCATGAGGTGATTTGGAGAAGGGGGGTGGTGAGAAGCGACCGGGAGCCTGCGGGCAGGAGAGAGGTACGTGCCCCACAGGTGGAGGACGCGGACTCCGAGAGCCACGGGGGAGTCTGGAGGAAGAGCCGGCGCCCGGAGCTGCCGAGCTCGGAGCCAGCATGGGGAGCCCGAGCCCCGGGCGCAGGGAACTGGGCGGCACTCCCTGCAGGGGCTCTGCGGGAAGGACTGGGCCCCGGGCTCACGGGAGGGGAGTCAGCCACCGTGTGAGGTCGCCCTGTACTTCGGCTCTTTCTCAGCCCGCAGGACGGCCGTCAGCGGCCTGGAGAGCTCGGGATCTGGGCCTGACCTAGAAGATCCTGAGCGGGGGAGGAAGACCCACAGAAGGGGTCTCAAAGCAAAGACCCCGGTGGCAGGGAGCGAGCCTCCAGCTTTGTCTCGCCCCTCACACTGCTGTCTGTCTTATGAGAAAAAGTGCAAGCTCCCACCAAGAATTCTTAGGACCAAATTCCTAAAAGAACTGAAAACAGGAGGGGGTCTGGATGAAAACTCTCCAGCCCTCGCGGCTGTGACAGGTGACTTGACACGGGTGTGCACCTGCTGGGTCCCCCTGGGTGCTGCACGGACAGACAGACAGGCTTCACAAATAGCCTTCTGCGATGGAACCTCTTTCCGAGGAGAATGTCCTTTGGGTGTCGGCAAAAGCAGAACAAGGCCAAGGAAGACAGGACGGCTCAGGGCTCGGGGCTCGGCGGGGCTCAGGGCCCCTCTCCGCATCTCACGGATGATCTATACCCCGGCCCTGGCCAGCCCTGGGCAGGTGTGGGAGCCGAGGGCGCTCTATGCGTGGGAGAACGGAGCTGGGAGCCGTGAGCCCGGGATGGGTGAGGCGGCCAGTCCAGAGGCTAAACTCCCCAGGCAGCAGCCTCTGAAGGAGATGCAGAAGCTTCTCAGAAACACCCAAAAGCTAACCAGAATGTCCTGGGCGTAACCTTGCACAGGAATGCATTGTAAAAGTTTCAATGTGTTCCTCTGTAGGTTGATTTGCTGAGAGATGACTGTGCTCTTGGAAAGAGGGTGGTGAGTCGTAGAGCCTAGAAGAAGGGGCGGCGGGGAGGGAGGCTGGCCGCGGGGCCGGCCAGCGGGCTTCCCGGGAAGCAGGCAAATGCCCAGACGGCCCCATCCTCCGAGGACCGGGCAGTCATGCTGTGATGCTTATCACAATTGGGTGGTTACAGCTTTTATGATAACAAAAGATTAGTTTCCTCGGGTTGATTCTCTGAGAACCAAGAAAACTTTGCAATTGGGCTTTGTCTTAGCCGGCTTGCCTTGAAGCGGAGCGTGGCCACGGGCGTGGATGAGGTCATCTGTTTTGGAGGGTGGTTCTGGGAATCTGGACCGGGAGCTGGGAAGTGAGAGGCTTAACACCCACACCCAGAGTGCGAATCACTGTGGACACCCCAGCCCAGCAGTCCCCAGGCTGTTGGAGGAGCCAGATGGTCCTGGGGAAGGAAAGGAGTCAGGGCATTTGTCCAACTCCTGTCCCCTGGCCCTGGGTGGCCCTCACCTGTGGGCTGATCAGGAAGAAAGGGTTCGCAAGGGGCTCAGGGCAGAGGTCATCTGTTTGGCATGCGGGGCAGGAGGGACGGAGGCAGCCCAGGGGCTGGGGCTCCCACAGCGCAGGTCCGAGGGTGTGGCCGCAGCTCAGGTGTTCCTGTGGTGGGGACAGTTCTGCCCAGATGGTCCGTCCCGGGCAGGACGGGGCATGTCCAGGCATTCACAGAGCAGCGGTCCTCCAACTGTGCTCAGTCCTTCACCCAGGTGCCTGCCCGGGACGCGGCCCCCATGGCCTGCCCAGCCCTGACAGCGTGCCCTGGCGTCCAAGCTCGGCTTCTGCCATGTTCACCCCAAAGACTGGCCTCCCTTGGGCCCAGCTTAGAAGTCACCATTTAGAGTTCAAAATAACATTTTCCACTGTGTGCTGGGACTCCTGAGGCGCAGCCTGTGTCTGGGAGGGTCCTGTCCCTGGAGGGCCCCATCTTCTGTTGTGGGGTGCACCGCCCGTGAAGGAAGCCCCGGGCCCGTGGTGGAGCTGTGCCGTTTCGGCCTTCCTCCCCTGTCTAGCGCCGAACCCCGATCCTGGCCCCATGTAGGCGTGGCTGCTTTTGCAAGATCTGGGGACTGTTCTAACAGAGTCACCAGGTCATAGAGCTCAGGACCTGGGAACACTGAGTGGGACTTGGCGGGGGACCTGGAGCCGGAGTCCCGTCGCCCTGGCCTGGTCCCCTCTGTCCTGCGACAGCATCTGTTCGGCCTTGCCTGAGCCCTGCGGATCGCTCCCCCGGGTGACCGGCAGAGCAGAAAAGGCCTGGTGTCCCTGTGCGTCTCTGCAGAGCCCTGGCACTGGGGGAGGGGAAGCCGGTGGCCCTGAGCAGACAGCATCTGCCCCGCGGGGCTGAAGGAGCAGGATATGGGGAGGCGGCGCCTCCTCAGATGCGGAGGGTGAGATCACACACACACACACACACACACACACACACACACACACGGGCCGGTCACGGGCTTACGTCCACAGAGACGGAGCGTGAGGATGAGGGCGGCCTTGGGCCAGTGGGAGGACGTGTGCCGAGGCCGAGAAGGGCCACGCGAGCCGCTCCCGCACATGTTGCCCCTGAGCACAGGCCTTCTGTCCTGCCTCCCCACGGGAGACGGCGTCCTTGGGCAGCGCCTTCCCGATCTCACTGTAGCGTTAATGAGGGCCCGGAGCTCAGAGAATGGTCCAGACAGGCCTTCGGCCGGGTGAGAGCATGACCCTGGAGGCTGAGGGAGGCAGGGGGTCTCTGTGGGGTCTCTGCCTGTTCTCCCAACGCCCCCCACCACCCTCCCGCTGCTTGTCCTGCTTGGTGGCAAGGTGAGGAAGGGAAATGCCTCTGGGTGCGGCGACGTTAACCTGAAAATGCCACTCACTTAAGGAAAGGAACTAGACATTGCAAACCCTATTTTCTCACTTAGTTTTAATAACAAATGAGCTGGTCCAGGAAGACGGAATGATCTTTTTCTGTAAACGGGGGCCTCAGCGGACGCATTAAGAGACTGTGCGTGAGCTTCAAGCAAACGGGGGGGGTCAGGATCCCTGATTCTGCTCCCGCGGCTCTTGGGCTTTTACCCTTCCTGTGCGTGACCATAAGCTACCTTTCATAGCTTTGGGCTCTTGGGCTCTTGACCTTAATGTGGTGTTTCGTATATTCTCTAATTTTTAAACTGAAGTAGTCTTCAACATCTTTAGTCCAGAAACCTTAGTCAAGAAAAGCTCAAAACCCAGAAATAGCTATGATATTACTTGCCAAAACATGACTTAAAAAGCATTTCTTTGAAAAACAAACAAACAAACAAACAAACATTAAGTCATTTGTGGTTTCCTTAATGGCTAGTGAGAATACATCTATCTTTTACTTTGTTATAAAATGGAAAGTTTCAACATTTACCTTAGATAAGTAACATAAAGATCCCACTTCCCAGAAAAGAGCCACTGGGATGTGCCAAGCTAGGAAGAGCCCAGGTTCCTGGGGCTGATCGCCTGTGACCTCACACAAGGCTCCCCACATGCAAACCCAGACCCTTGTCTCCTCAGCTCCACTGCTGTGGGAGAGCACCGACCCCCGGGGCCTGGCCAACAGATGTGCGTGCCTGGGGTCAGGGTTGGTGCGGGGCCGGGGGGACTGGCCATGTGGGGTGACCCAGGGTGCCACATCCAGCTTGGCCTGAGGAAGGCTTACTGCACGTGTGGGAGCGTGGGGCAGACAGAACCAGGAAGGTAAGCAGACCCAACAGAGGACAAGCTGCCACACACGAGCGTAGAAAACCCTCTGGGCACAAGTCATAAAGGGACACGTGTCATTCATTCCCTCTGCCCTCCAGCAGCGGCATGTCGGACCCTGCCTGGGAGCCAGGGTCTTCGTGGGTCTTTCGCTCTTTGCACCAGAGAGAAGAGGACCTCGCGGAGCGGACTCACTCCTGTGAGGGGATCCCAATCATCGGCGCCGCACGAAAAGTCACAGGGCGACGCTGGCCTGGACGCGCGGGCCGTCCTGCAAGCTGACTGCTGCGGCTGGCGGGCGCCGTCGGGCCCTGTGTTTGCCCACGGAAACGGCAGTGA
Source organism: Mustela nigripes (assembly GCF_022355385.1). NCBI lineage: Eukaryota > Metazoa > Chordata > Mammalia > Carnivora > Mustelidae > Mustela > Mustela nigripes. The sequence goes on along the minus strand of NC_081561.1, from coordinate 149,025,191 downwards.
AGTCTCACGTGCTGGTGACAAACGTGTGTTTTGACCTCATGTAACAGTTTGGCTCCTGACGCCCCAAAATGAAACAGTCTACTGGTTCCGCCTTAAACGTGGTTGTGCTTTGCAGTTACTGAGTGTTTCTCGTCTGGTCCCCAAACAGACCCCCACCCCTGTTCTCCTCAGCCTGGACAGGCTGGGGGGGCCGGTCCTAGGCTCCCAGGGCCTGACCTAGCAGGGCTGCTAACTCTACACGGAAAGGGACTTTATTTCCTAGCTGCAGAGAGTGAGAACAAAAAACTCAGCAGGTTCTTCAGTCCCCTAAGTGTGTCTCCAAATTTGAGCAAGGATCTGGGGCTGGTTATCGTGCACGGATTTTTTTGTGTAAAATAATTGTGACTGCTAATATTTGGATTTTGAAAGCTTGAAAAATATCTTCCTCATTTTCTCTTTAATTTCTTGTATCGCTACAGTACACACAGTGACAGATGGAGGGAGAGGGAACATTGTAACAAAGCAGTCGACGCGCAACAGTAGCTTCGCGGGGCTGCCCGTCTGCGTTCACGAGCGGAGCCGTGTCTTCTCCCTGCTGCAGTGATACGACCCCAATAACCCCAGATTTCGTTGGTAGGAAAAACCCCGTGTGATCCGTCTGTCCGCACCACCTACCATGTTGTTGACACTCTGGAACACAAAGGCTATCAGTTCAACGGGTTAGACCAGTCCTGGTCCCACTGAGATGGGCTTATGGTTTCCCACAAGCAAAGTGTATGCTCTAATTTCAAGGCTATTATGCGTCAACAATGCAAAGGAATATTTACGACATTGCATTGCAAGTATGTGTGAACCTGTCCTTCACTAGACCGAAGTCCATCAGGGACAGGGACCTTATTTCACATATTTGTACGTGGAGAGATATCGGACGTGAAAACGGCTCTAGTTACCTTGAGAAAGCAGGTTTGGCTGAAAGGGCCTGTGTTCCGTGGGGGGCTCGGGGAGACTCAGCCTTCTCAGCCTGCCGAGAATAGAATACCTCCCCCCAGCTGCTCTAGGAGGCTCTCTCCCACATGGTCTGCGGGACAAGCTTCTCCGTAAAGCAAGAGGAAAGACTAAACCTCTTGGTTTTTCTTCAGATCATCGGATGTATGATGGAAATCACTGATGTTGAAATGCAGACTCTGCATGTACGAGTGTTTTTCCCTGGTTGTGAAGCCCCAAACCAACCCTGAGAGATGAGTGGGGCGGGGGTGGAGGGGGGCCAGGAGAAAGAGCACGAATGTGGCATCTAAGGTCGCTGCCTGTGGGCCCTCTGAGCCTTGGCTGAACGCCTGTCCCTTGGGCTGTGCTCAGGAAGCTTCTCCGAGAAGCTGGAGGAGGCTCGGGGGCGGGCAGCTCAGCCTGCGGACCGACATGGGCTTGAGTTGAACGCCTGGTCTCGAGTTTCCCCCACGCCAGCCGGGGCAGAAGATGGTACAAAGAGTGGGGTATTTTGGCAACCAGGTCCACTCGGTGCTGTCATCAGTGACGGGACGACGCAGACTCCGCTCGGTGCTGTCATCAGTGGCGGGACGACGCAGACACAGGTTGGATAAAGGAAGCATCAAGAGGCGGCGACAAACCTACCAAATTCCATAGATCTCGTCTCTGACGGCAAAGCTGTCTGGCTTGAACGCAGAGCCGGAGAGGTCCATGCCCTAGTCACACCCCAGCCTCAGAAAGGTCCGGAGGGGGGCGCCTGGGTGGCTCAGTGGGTTGGGCCGCTGCCTTCGGCTCAGGTCATGATCTCTCGTCCCGGGATCGAGTCCCGCATCGGGCTCTCTGCTCAGCGGGGAGCCTGCTTCCTCCTCTCTCTCTCTCTGCCTGCCTCTCTGCCTACTTGTGATCTCTCTCTGTCAAATAAATAAATGAAGTCTTTGAAAAAAAAAAAAAAAAAAAAAAAAAGAAAGGTCCGGAGGCCGGGGAAACCTGGAGACAGCCCCGTCAGGGAAGGCCAAGCAGCGTCAGGCCAGCGCCGTGCCAGCGCCGTGTCGCACAGATGCCCTGACCCAGCCGTGGACCCTGTAACTCAGTCTGCGGAGTCAGAAAGCCGTGAGCACCAGAGCAATGAGACGGAATGAGCTCGTCCACGGTCAGCGAGCCGCAGCACCGTGCATCGTGCTCGGGAGCTGCCCCCGCTGTCCGCCAGAGCGTGCGGTGACCACCCAGGGGGATGCAGGTCTGGGGGGTTCTGGCCGGGCCCAAGGCTGTGACCCATGTCACAGCCCAGTGGTGATCTGGCATCGTCCATGCCTCCTGTCCTCAGCGGGTGGAACAGACTGCCCTTCTGCGTGCGGACGCCAAAGCACAAGGATCAGACTTTCTGGGAGAGGTCAACGTGAGAGAACCCGTCAGCACGTGCCGCTGGCCATCCAGAGTGGAGGAAGGGTCCTCTTCCCAGGAGTTTACGGTCTTTATGTTTCTCGTGGTAAAGTGTGTCCGATGTAACTTTTCTGAGGGCGAAACACCCTGGGAAGCAGAACTTCCTTTGTGTGACAACAGGACACATGCTCCGTCCTTCCCCAGAACTGCTGTGGGCACAGAGGACCCTGGCGGCTGCTTGTCTCTGAGCCCTTCCTTCTTCATCCCGACTCGATTCTCACAGATCATGGCTGAGGGTAAGTGAATGCTCGCCCGGAACCATGCACGCCTCTTGTGAAACGTGCCACGGCCAGACTCCACGTGGCGTCCCTTTTTATAAGGAAAGTCTCAGAAGGTGGCCTCCCTTGGAGCCACATCCTAACTTAGGGCACCCGGAGAAGGCACTGGTGTGGCCTGCAGACTTCCCCGCTGTGCCCACCACCCTTGTGCCTCACCTCCCGTGTCTGCCCGCCGCGGGCCGGGGTTCCGCCTCTCCTGCAAACCCTCCCTTCTCACCGAACAGCTGAATGAGCTCTTAAAAACTGAACTCTGAGGGTGGTTCTTACTTAAAGCCCTTTGGTGAGTGTTGTTTTAGCTCAGTTCCAAGCCTTGACATGGGACAATACTGAGGAAGCCATGGGATGGCTTGGGTCTGCTCAGATGGGGAGGGGGGAGGCAGCCACGGTGCTGAGCTCAGTCCTTGGGCAGGAGGGGTGGATTCACTGGGGCTGACACCTCTAGGCAGGGTGGATTCACTGGGGTTGCTGTCCCTGTGGCAGTGACCCGGCACGAGGAACCCCCTGAGCAGGTGCGGGACACGGAGGGACCTGGAGCTGCCTGGGGGGTTAGGATCCTTCCTTCTGTCACAGCCTCTCTCCATCCAGAGGCCCTCGGGCCCAGCCGGTGGGGCCCACGTGGCTTGCAGTCCCCAGCCAGCATCACGCCTCATGCAGCTGACAGGTGGCCTGGCTGAAGAGGGAGCCGAGGAGCTGGGACCCCGCACAGTCACCCTGCTCTGCCGTGAAGCCAGGCTGGAAGTCGCCACCCCCTGGGAGATAGATGTCCCGCTTCTGGGTGGGAGCAGCCGCGTCTCCCTCCCCCTGCTGTGCATCCCTCCGTACTCTGACATCAAGCCGGCTCTCTGGCACCTGAAGCCACCCCAGAAGACCCTTGAGCCCAGAGGCTGGGACCTGTCTGCCAGGTGTCTCCCCAGGTGGCCAGGGGCCCATCTGCTGAGAGCACTGGGACCACACTTCCAGAAGCACCCGTACCCTCAGGAGCCCCACCAGCATCCAACAGGGTGGGTGACCAGGTCTGTGCTAATTTGGGAGTTCTGGGAAGGACAATCATGGCGAGGAGAGAGGGGGTGACTCTGGCTTCTGGGGTGGGCGGGGAGACTGGGGTGTCTGCGGAAGCCATGCTTGAGAGGCATCCTGACAGCGGAAGGGACCACCAAGGACACCCGTAGGCACCGAGGAGGCTCAGTGGGTACGGCTGTGGGAGGTCAGGATGGGGCTCACACAGACGCCGGCTGGTCCTCATGGAGGATCTCCCCCTTGTGTTTGACAAGGGGGCAGAGGGAAATAAGAGTGACCAGCAGGAGACAGGCTGGGCTGAGCTGCTGGGGGTGGAGTTTCTGTCCCTTGGGGCCCGGAAGGGGTCGGAGAGATGCGCTCCAGGACCTGGCACGAGCTCGCTGGCCGGATCCTTCCTTAGAAGCTGTTTCTATTGAATGAGTTCCCACAACTATTAACTCAGCTTGGAAACTGCTTGCAGAACGTCTGCAGGGTGATGTCGGGGACTGGTGGGCGCAGGAACAACCTGGGCCACAGTCACACACGACTCGACCCCATTAAAAGGAAGTCTTAGGCGGTGTTTACTGAGAAGCAGTTCTTCCCAGCTTCCCAGAGGAAGGATGGGGCCTGGAGTCTGTGGGGTGTTTCAAATGCCCTGAGATTCTTCATGAAACGTCCCCTGAAAAGCTTGTTGTGAATCTCTGCAGACCTTCCTCAGGAGAGAAACCAAATCCGGAGGATCTGCGCAGAAAACGAAGCCACTGGAAGACATTTAGGGGGTGTGGGAGAAGCTCCCCGTCCCAGGCCCACACCGGGAGCCTCCCGTGGAGCAAGGCGGCCGCCCTGGGGCTCCTCTGTAACAAACGGCCTTTACTATAAGGAGGAGCTTCCAGCGTCTTCACGGTCGGCCCGGCCTTAGCTGGGAGGCACGCCCGTGGATTCCAGACGGCTCCCCGGAGGGGAGGGCAGGCTCCTGGGAAGGGTTAGCACCAGAGAAAAGAAGAGATCGGTCTAAACAAAAGAACTTGTTACCACCAATTTCCATTTCATATCTTTCCATATCAACATTTCCAAAGATGGATTCTTGCCACTGAATCCTGTGATTCTTTGGTAGGAAATTATTGATTACTGATTGATGTTATATTTGGGGGATAACCAATGAGATCAGTACTGCCATTTGCTGTCCTCAGGCATCAGGAGCCTCGGAAGAGCGTCTCCTCTTCCCTTGCGCTCACAGCATGGGGACGGCCGTTGTCACACTGAGACTTCCCTGTGGAAGGGAAGGACAGTCTTCCTCCCCCTCTGCTGTGGGCTGGGCTGCCGGAGTGACGCAGTGTTTTTTTTTTTTTTTTTATGATTTATTTACTTATTTCAGAAACAGACAGACCATGGGTGGGAGGGGCAGAGGCAGAGAGAAAGAGAGAGAGATGTCAAGCCGACTGCACTGAGTGCAGAGCCCAATGCAGGGCTCGATCCCATGACTTTGAGGTCATGACCTGAGCTGAAACTAAGAGTCCACTGAGCCTCCCGGTTCCCTGAGGCAGTTCTTAAGCGGAAGCACCAGAGTCAAGAACATTAACATCAGGATATTGACAACCAAACCCTAATAATCAGTCACACAGGTGTCACACACACCGGGAGCCTCGCGTATTAATTAATGTACCTCGCCAAAACCCATGACGTAGTTTTGCTAATTTTATCGACTCAGAAGTGCATTTCGTGGCCTCACGATGGCTGCTCAGAGCCGGGCTGAGGCTCAGCCAGGCCCACTGCATGAGGAGCCGTGACAGCTGGGTCTTCTGCCCTCAGATCTGGGTTTCATCGCAGGGTTTCCCACGAAGCACCTAACTGATGCCTCTCAGTGGGAGATGTCCGCCCGCAGACTCACAAACCCCGAGGCTGGGCTGATAAACATGCCATGGGCGGTCATTCTCGCTGACCAAATGCAGAGGAACGAGGGAACGAAGGGGCGGCTTCCATAACTGGCCCTTCCAGAATTACTCTGACAGTGCCCCCTGGACCCCGGTCGTGTTTTCGGAGAGCGATCAGTCAGCATTAGGCTGTTTCTTTCTGTCTGGTGGAATAATCCTGAATGAAAATTCCCAACCCCTTGAGGCCGGGTGGGAAGATCTTGTGTTCGTGATCTGCTAGCCTTGTTTCTCCTGATGTCCTACAACATTTCTTACTCTGTGAACACAAAATTGGTCATTGCAAATCACTCCCAATCCCTTGCAAACAAAATTCCAAATACTATCACACTGTTTGCACAGACGAAAAGGAGCCGCCAAGTAAGACCAACAACAAACAAGTGATCTGAAAACATTTTGGCTCCCAGCAGAATAAAGGTTTTGTCCTGCTGGTGAGCAAAGGTGGGGTCCAAGAGCATTTCAGGGGACGGAAGTAGTAGGACCCACGTGCTGTTTGTTTGTTAAAGCCCTTGCCTGGTGACACTGGGGCAGGACTGACCTCTGTCCCCAGGCCCCACAGAGCCCCTCTCCGGGAGGAGCTGAGCCCAAACCCCCAGGGCCCCAGGGCCTGCGGCGACACGGCTTCATCTGACCAGCAGCGTGCCCGCCCTCCCCACCTCTGCTGGGTTTCGGAGAAGTCAGATTAACATGGACGTTTCCTGGTCACAGGAGACAGAGCAGGTGGAAGCTTGTGCTCGTCGCTGCGTACTGAGCACACGTCGACCGCCCTACCCAGCACGTCGGGGTGACCAGCTCCTCTGACGGGCAGTCCCCGGTGTGTGTCACAAGCTTGTACTGCTAGAGCCCGGGAAGCCATGGATGGCCGCTTCCAAAACCAGAGACTTCCTGTCACGTCTGCCTATCTGTGAGGCAGAAACCCAGCGTCCATATCTTCCGTCCGTTATAGAAAGATCAGTATTTCAGGATTCTGACCCAACTCACTGCCGTTGTCGAGAAGGGTCATATGGGTTTACTCTTATCTCGGACCCCAAAAATCTACCCTGACCGCCGACTCCCAAATTACGTTAGTGCGCATGTGCTGTTTCGGTTGACGACAAAGTTGAGCAGGGTGTGCCCCTGGGCGGGCTTGGGGAGCACTGGCTGTGCCCGCCGGTCCCTGTACGCAGCCGTCTCAGGGAAGAGCCTCTCGTACAGTGGGGCTAACACGGTCGGAGAACGGGTGTGTCGACGGCAGGAGGGACACCCGGACTCCAGGGTCGGCACTCGCACGCTCACCGGCAAGCACATGTATCCCGTGACCGTCACGCGAGTGTGACGCCCTCCCCGAGGAGGGGACGTGGGGCACTTTGCCAAGAGCAGTGGGTGACTTGCCAAGAAGAGACCCCCCCCCTGTAGGTGCAATGGCCCAGAGGCTTCCGGTAACGTGCGGAGAAACACGCGTGCTCGTCAGGGAGCAGCACTTGCGTGTGCGGCTGTCACTCTGACTCCTGACCGTGCCCCCTCGGCTGTGGGTCCCCCCGCACGTCGGCTGCCGGGTCTCCACACGCAGCACGTTCTCCCTCGAACGAGAAAGTGCTCGTTGCTTTGGGCTTGTGAGGAAGTTATCTCCTGTGAGATCAATCTTCTGGCTAAAGATTCTCAAACATTCACGTTTGCATTTCTGCATTAATTAAATTAAAAGGGAGCCGGTGTCTCTGAAAATGCACATCATCTCAACTCATGAGGCTGCTCCTAATTATGGGCCATGTTCCTCTTCCTCATCGGCAAGGAAGAGAAACGTCCAGTAAACAGGCAGATGGCCGCTCGACCGCGGGCCGAGGGGACGATATCAGCAGAGGTAGGTGTCTTGCTGTTATTCTTTCCTTTGCCCTGTGGGAGTCCCACGTCCCGTAACCGTCTGTCGCACGCAGGGCAGCACGTCGGCTATTGAAACATAAAAATAACTAGAAACAAAAGACGAGATTGTGACACACATTCTGTTCCTTCACCCCCTCGTTGACATAAGTTACCGCAAGTCTGCCTGTGCTTCCAACATGGTCCCTTACTTGGTTTCAGGCCGAGGCGCGTCCCACTAGTGGCCCCCAGCTGTAGCAGTCTTACGGGTGGACTGGACAAGGGGAGACGGGCTGGTCCCGGAGGCAGCAGTTTGGAGGGGTGCAGCGTGGAGGGACCTGCAGACCCGAAGCCTTCTGTCTCCTTCTGGAAATCCAGTGAGTTCCTCAGAATGTGTCCTGATAAAGATCAAATTGTATTGTTTTGTCAATTCTTTAGGAAAGTCTCTCGTAGAGCACCTGTCTCCTTTCCAGTGTTCTGCTGTCTTTTCTTCTCTGGAATGTCGGGAAGGGGTGGGTGCCGGGCGAGTTTGGGCAGCAAAGACCCTTCGTGGGATCCCACAGACCAGGATGGAGGGCGGGAGGGGAGGTGGGGCCGGCGAGGCCACAGACCCGGTGGTGTTCTTCTCGCTGGAGTGAGTGGCCCGGTACTGGAACGGAAGCTTGGATAATCCCTATACTGGTTTTCAATGGATGGAGAAGAATTATTAGCTCAACACCGTGACCACCACTCACACCGCATCCTGCGGCACGTCTGCTACAACAGACGGCCCCGTGGGGAAGAGTGGGGACCCTCTCGGAGCTCACCTCTCAAGCCAGAAGTGTGTGCAGGGGCGTGCTCGCTGGGTCCCAGCTCGCTGCTGGAGGCTTGGGCGCACGTTCCCAGACTGCGCAGAACCACAAGACCCTCCATGTGGCAGACGGGTCCCCGAGTCACAAGCAGGGCACTAGGTGAGCTGGTCCTGACCCCGGTCTGTGGATCCGGGAGTGTGGGCCTCACCATTGGCGGTGCCAATTCTGGAGACTGAAACAACAGATATTCCCACAAAAAAGAAAAATAAACGGGTTATGTTTGTTATCCATTATTGACTAAACCTGAAGTTTTGTAGGAAACTTTCTGCCCTGGGCCCTCCTGGGAGCCAAATAGGTCTGAGCCTCCCAGCTGTGTGGCCTCAGGGTGTCCCCGGGGCCTGTGGCGTGAAAGCAGCAATGGTTCGGTGGGGAGGGGGGTCCTGCTATTGTTCTGTTGTTCCCCAACATTGCAGACTTTGTGGGTTATTGAGAGGGCCCGCGGGGACAGCCATGCCCAGCGCTCATCACAGAGCCACCCCCGGGAGCATGCCGTGCTCTGTTTTCTAAGACCCACAGGAGCAAACCCCCTTGTCAAGGCTATTGATCAAACTCATAAATAGTTCATGCTCGTTCTGCCTCCACCCGTGGTCCACGGGGAGCAGGAGATGCAGCTGCAGCAGGAAGACAGGGACGTGATTCTACCCACAAGCGAGACAGAATCCGGGCTGCTGGTCCAGCAGCCCGTGAGCGGGTTGCGCTGCCTGGTGGCTGGCAGCCGAGTCTCGGGAGGTCTGCGTCCTCCAGAGGTGGGGCAGCCCCCCCGACCCCAGGGCGACAGAAGGTGTGTGGGGGCAGGAGGGGACATCCCTGACTGTGCAAGCTGAGCTCCTCCGAGGACCAGGCACCGTGCTGCGGCCTCGCTCCGTCATCCTCTTGCACGTCCCGGGAAGCAAGTTCTCAAAGCAGCCGTCATTACTTCTCAGCACCAAGGAGACCGAAGTGCTCAAAAGAAAGAGTCGTGGCTTCTGGATGGTGCCGTTGTGAGAGGTTGGGGATTTCTACCGTCAGGACTATTTGCTGCGATCATACTCGGTCGTGGGCTGGACACCACGCTCGGGGGTCCACACCCGCCACTTCCACAAATGCTTGAAATAAGAAAGGACCTAAAGAGCCTGCGTCTCTGTAGGGAGCGGCCTGAGTGGTTGGGAGGTGGGAGACCTGGTTCGGTTACTCACGACTCGCGCCATCCTCAGCCGCACCCCTCCCCACCGCCTCCAGCTGCCCCGCATCTGCGCTGCCCGCTGACCGCACCCACGCCCGCCGCTTCCCCGGAGCAAAGCCGAGCTCAGTCCTCGCCACAAACTGTTTATCAAGGAGACACAGAAAAGTCATTCAGGAATTGGTCTTGACGGAATATATTTCTTTCTTCATTTATCTAAAGGGGAACTTTTTTTTTTAAAGAGTATGAGAGGCTACAGATGTGGCCTTGAAAACCAACAGCAAGATGATATATTTTCAGGTCAAAAAATAATTTGAGCTTTTAAAATATAAAGTATAGGCATCAGCCTGAAAGTATAGTTTTGCCGGACGAAATTGCCGGGTTTGCCTATTCTTAACTCATGTCGCAACATGAAACCAGCTTCTCTTTCCACTTGGGGACGGCCGACCGATGGCCTAGGCTGCCATGTCCCCCAGGCTGTCCCGAGCTCTCTGGAGAGGCGACCTGAGCAGAGCCTTGGGGAGGCCGGTGGGCGACGTGAAATGCTCACCGATCTGGCATCTGGTCGCCCGCCCACCACGCCCAGCTTACCCGGGTGCGAACCAGCACCATCTCTCCTGGGGGAGTCACATGCGGGGCTCCCTGGGCGCTCGCTATCAGAGCCTCCTGTTCACCCCCGAATAGAACCTTCCACTGCTGTGTCTGCGCAGAGGCCCCCACTGCCCTCGGACATCTGCGTTCCCAGCTCCTGTCCCGGACCGCCGCGGAGACCTCAGCCTGCCCGCTCAGTGGCAGCTACTCGGCATCTCCCACGAGGAACGTCCTCTCTCCCCTCCCCCAGCCGGAGCCCGTTCCCGCCTCCCTCACGCTCACCTTCTGTGGCCGGGGCCCCGCCACATGGCTGCCTGCTCCCCTCCTGGGGCTCCTCAGGGCTCCTTCCCCATAGGGCCCGGGGGTAAGGCAGGTGTGGGTCCTCGTCACGTCCCTGTGGTCCCCTGGGGTTCGGCAGCAGCGTCTGTAGGGTAAGCACGTCTCCTGCTGGGACGGAAGGTACGGACAGGTGCCCTTGTTAAAGGCTTTCTGTCCCTGCCGCCTCTGCAGGCAGCTCCCGGGGAGCCCGAAGCCGCTAGCAGCTCTGCTCCCCGGCGGCCGTGTGGCGCGGTCATTCCTTCTTTTGTGCTGGGTCTTCGGGGCCGGGCTGGTGCTCTCTCTCCACACCCGACCTGTGGTCCTCCTCACAGGACATCTTGGAAGCCTTCGTCCTGTGGGCACCTGCCAGCGCCTTCCAGGAGCCACGAAGTCGCTGTCCCTGTGCGCTCAGAACAGTTCCGGGAAGGGGCAGTGGGCTCGCGCGTGTGCACCAGGGAGCACCTGGGAGCGACCCGGTCTGTGAAGAGCGTGAAGCATGGTGGTGGCACGGACGCGGCCGACGGGGCATCCGCAGGGCGTCTGGAAGGAGGCAGCTGGGACAGGGGTCAGCGCGGGCAGCAAAGAGAGGCCAGGTGGGGCGAGGAGGGGCAGGGACCGAGGCCCACGCGGGCGGGTGTGTTATTTCAGGAGCCGAGCTGTGGGGAGGCAGACGTGCCGTGGAGGAGCACTCACCCGGGAGCACATTGGGTCTTCCCGGAACGTTCGCTTACGCTGATGGAGAGATCCCTTTCCCACTTTGTGGCCCATGGCATGGTCAGTGGCCCCAGGTCGACCTGTTCTGAAGTCCGGGGCTCTGGGGCTGTCTCTGCTTCAGGCCAGGGGGCCGGGGGGTCACAGGCATGCTTTCTGGCCCAGGGTCCCCGAGGATTTCTGCACATTTTCGTTCTCTCTGGGAACAAAGGGTACACTGAGTGCAGCCTCGGGCGCGTGGCGAGGCTAGAGCCCAGCGCGGGGAGACTGGGCGGGTTCCGGGGCTCAGCCCGAGTGGCACCATCCTGTAGGGGTCTCGCTCACCAACCACCTTAAGACCCGTTTCACAAAAAGTTAAAAGTTGTTCCTCTGCGTCTGCGGCCAGGATGTCAAGTTGCTGAGACAGGCTTGGGTCCCGATTCCTTTCTCAGACTTTGATAAATCACTAACTCACTTGAAATATTTCAAATACTCTTTATTTTATACTTAAGACATTCTCCTAATGATTTAAAATAGTCTTCCCATGAGCACACGTTCCCTTCTGCCCAACGACACCAGGCAAGTCACCCACAGCCCTGGCCCCACCCAGAAGGATGCCATGGGGCCTTCAGCGGTTCCCCAGGGCTCTGGTCTGGGCTTCATGCTGGACTTCGTTTTTGCTTCAACTTCCAATGTGCTATTTGCCTTGGCCGCATCCAGATGCCGATAATAACCTATGATTATTTCCCACCTTGTGATTCCCAGTTTGCCAGAACTCTTGTGGCGCTGGTGAGAATGACCTAACGGTCTATTTGGGGACACAGGAGCATCCACCGTGCCCCCAGACGACTGCCAGGCTCCTGGGAGTCTGGGCGTCTCGGGCCGCATTCCTCTGTCAGAGTTTGCTCAGTGTCTGAGCCAGACGGGGAGACACTTGCCCTACGGCTGCGAAGTCGTAAAAACACGTCCCCAAGTCGTAAAAACACTTCGTCCCCAAGATCTCAAATCGAGAGGCAGGGGCACCCCCTGGCTGGCCTGACCTTAGCCGTGGGCGCCGCTGGTGTGTCCTCCAGTCTGGGGCCCAGAGCCTCCGTGTCTTCGTAGTGGTGCCATCAGCACGCCTGGGACAGCTCGCCCCGCTGGAGGGTCCGTCCCCTTGCCGAGAGCCTGCAGAGACCAGCCCTCAGTGGTTGGGGTCCTCCCCAGCATGTGTGGGCGTGTGGTCTCCCCTCGAGTGAGGCAAGAGGGTGCTTAAGTTTCTGGGTGTGAAACTCTGCCGACTGACCATTTCAGGGTTGGGGGCAAGTCCCTCCAGCTGTGTCGTCCAGGACTGGGGACGGGGATGGGGTCCAGAGGTCCCAAGGGGCCTGGAGACCGTTGTCCACCCTCTGAGGTGTCGTCTGTAAGACGCCCTCTGCGACCTCAGTGCAATGGGGTACCTCTAATGGGCCCGCCGCCGGTCCTCCCTGGTCCCAGCTCCAGGCCAGTCTCGGGGCCGTGTGGAGCCCAGGCTGCTTCCTGTCCCTGCCACCATCCCGGGGCTGCCTCAGTCCTGTGTGCGGTCCGGACGAGCCGCCATGGCCAATCCCCAGAACCCAGACTGGCCGTTATCCGAGCTCTCTCTTCACGGCCCCGCTCTGCTCACCCACACTTCCCTGGGGCTGAATTTTCAGAAACAAACATGTCAGAGCACTCCTGCAGGGACAGGCTCTCACTGCTCCTGGCCACACAGCTGTCCCGCATGACCCCGTGTGAACAGAGGTCAGTGCTTCTACCCCACAGTGACTCCTGGAAGGTGTGCCGCGCGGTGTCTTCTCACCCGGGAGCTGCAGGACACACATGGCCAGCCGTGTGGGACAGACAGCAGTCTCTGCGCTGGGCGGGCTCACCTCCGTCAACGCCTGCCCTCCCTGTGACAACGCACAGCTGCTCGGGAGGCCTGGTGGCGGGCGGGCAGGCTTCCCACGGACAGCCAGGGAGAGCGCCACCAGCTCTGCCCACTCTGTGTGTTGGTGAGGCTTCAGGGCACAGAGCTGGCACCGCCCTGGGCAGGCATCCTGTCCGAGGGTGAAGATTGGCACGTGCAGGGCACAGTGAGGGACAGGGAGGAGCAGATGTGTGCTGAGAGTGGCATAAGGCAGCGAGGACTGAGCTTTGACTTGGGGTGTTTGGGTGTGACCCCTTTTTGGTGTCCTTCTGTGATGCTCTCTCTTCTCTTGGCCTTGACTTTGCAGAAAAGTTGAGTCTTGGTTGTTAGGAGGCCTCTGACTTCTCTTCTCAGCTTGTGGGACACGAGGTCTGTGCAGCTCGGGCTCTGGCTTGGCTCGTGCAGTGTGGATAAGCTGGGCTGCCCAGGACGGCCACCCGAAAGCAGCAGCCACGGAAGACCCGTGGGCAGCTGCATGAGCAGGAGGTGCTCTGCACGGTTAGCTCTGTGTTCATGAGCTTGCCCTCCGAGGGCTAAGCTTTAGGATGTCATTGTGCTCTTGAGCCACGCACCAGATGCAGAGCCATGGGGACAGTTGATGGCTCTGTGTGGATAACCCTGGAGTTATCACAGTGGAGCGGTCCTCTGAGAAGTCCGGGCAAACGGCGCCCCGAGCCCCGCTAGGACGTGCCGGCACACAGGCCTCTCCCAGCCACACAGACTAGATGCCAACAAGTAACGAAGAGGTCTTCATTAGCCACGTCTGGCCCCACTTCTCATGGGTCACCCAGTGAGGGTGTGGAAGCGGCTAGCGTTCTGACCAACGCTGGTTGGCGTCATGCTTGAGCTGGAGGAGGGCACAAGCTCGGTTAGAACGTCTCCCTCAGTGGCCGCCCTTCTCCCGTCTGTTCCCAAACACGTGTCTCTAGAATCGTCCTTCGGGTTGGACACCAGTTGGAGGCATCCTCTGCAGAAGGGAGCCGGCAGGGCAGGCAAGCCTGCCAACTCCTCCAGGGGACCTGGTGGAAATGCGGGGCCTCCAGCTGTGAGAATGTCAGCGGACACTGGAAACAGCCTGGGTTTCCTCATTTTCTAGGCCATGCTTGGGTCTGAGAATACCCCGTGGCCTTCAAAGGCACAGCTGCACTATTCAGTTATCGCAGTAAATCCACACACACACCCTTTTTAAAAAAGATTTTATTTATTCATTTGACACTAGAGTGAGCACAGGCAGGGGGAGGGGCTGAGGCAGAGGGAGAAGCAGGCTCCCCTCTGAACAAGGAGTCCGGCGTGGAGCTCGGTCCCAGGATCCTGGGATCATGACCTGAGCAGAAGGCAAATGCTGAACCGACTGAGTTACCCAGGCGCCCCCACCCCCTTTCCTTGACCTATCGTAGGTTAACCTTTTCATTGTAGGTTAACCTTCACCTTTTTTCTTGGCGGAGGGACCAGACAACAGGGGAACGTTAACACTGTGTTGATTTTAGCCAACCAACCTACCTACCAAGTAGCAAAGACAGGCTGAGCCACGTGGGGCACCACTACACCGTGTTCAAATGCACAGGCTGCCCTACGGTCTGTGTGCACAGGCTGCCCTACAGCCTGCCGGCTTCTCAAAGTCTTTCCTGGCTGGTCTGATTCTGGCTGAAGCCTCCTCTGCCTGCTTAAATGTGGTTTCTCCATAGAGATGGCTCAATAGAGGATGGTTGGATGGAGGGTTGGATGACGGACAGATGGATGACGGACGGATGTCTATATCGATGGATGGACAGACAGAGAGATATATGGATGGACGAATGGTTGGGTGGCTAGAGAGATGGATGGACGGATGGACAGATGATGGATGGTTGGATGGACGGATGGACAGATGACGAGATAGCGCTATGGATGGGTGGAGGGAGAGAGGAATCTAGGTAGGTGTGGACGGGCGGGTGGGCCGGGACGGATGGGTGACGGGTGAGCAGGAAGTGTTTTCCCTTTGCTCCTGCATAAGGGGCAGTACTGTGGTTTGTACGTCCCATGGTTTCTACATAACTTCTCAGGAAATGGGTGATGAGAAGGTGCACGTTTATGTTCTCATTGGTTCGTGTCTCCAGCTGCATATGAAACACTGTCTACGTGATGGTGACCACTGCTGCCGGCCCACAGGCCTCTCTGAGGTGTTGGTTCCTGAGAGAAACAGAACCAACGGGTGCGCATAGATACGTATTAGAGGAGATTTGTTACAGGAATTAGCTCATACGATTAGGGGGGTGAGAAGCCCCACAGCCTGTGCCCTGTGAGCTGGAGACCCAGGGACACTGGGTGCAATTCCAGGAGCGGGGGGAGGCTGTGAGCCAAGAGCACCGATGTCCGAGGGCAGGACAGGACAGTCAGGCCAGCCCTGCCAGACCGAGTGCGGTTCCGTCTTGTTCTCCTTCTGTGCTCTTCAGGGCCTTGGTGAGACGGGCCCACGTGGACGAGGCCCCCTTCGTTGGCTGCCCAGTCAACTGACTCAAGTGCTCCCCATTTCCGGAATCACTCTCAGAAACACCTGGAAGCAACATCTCATCAGCTTCCCCAGTCCTGTTGTGGACACGCACGTAAGATGAGCCACCACCGGGGCCCGGAGGGGAAGAGCCCACGGGGGCTGTCGTGCCACAGGCATGAGTGTCACCGTGCCACGGGCCTTAGTGCATGGAAACCTGCCGTCCGTCCGTCTGCACCACTGTCCCTTACATGGCCTCAGATACGGGGACGAAGGAGGGGCGTCGTGTTCGCCACCCACCGAGCAGATCGGATCCGCACAAATGAGCTTCTGACAGGTTACGCTGTCACGTTTTTCAGCTGAGGAAAAGAAACAAGGAACACACGGTTACGTTTTCTGCTTGTTTTGTTTTTAAGGCAACACCAGTAAACTGATACACTCTGACCGTCAACGGCCTACATTCTTTCACAAAATCAGAAGTTTATGGGAAAACTGGAGTCACCTCAGACGGGATTTATTTTTGTGACCTTTGGGTACAGTCATGCGACAGGAATATCCCACTGGGTCTGCATGGAGTAGATGCCTGACACGCCAGAGCCCAGGCCCACGTCAGGGCCACGGGAAAAGACGAGGGGCCACCTGACCCTGCCCACCACGGACGTTTTCAAGAAGAGATTGGAGGAGAGTCCAAGCAGCGTCTGCTGACGGACGGTTCACGTGATGAGGGCCCGACAAGGTGACCCTCATTCTGCCAGGGACGGGACGCCTAGAATCCCGCGACGTGAACACGTTTCTGCCGACGGCACGCCAGCGACTCCCTAGTTCTCATCTCCCTGGAACGAAGATGACTGAGAAGCTTAGTTTAAGAGTCGGAGCATGGGTCATTTTATGAAAACACCGTTTTCATGGGCAGGAAATTGATTTTTGTTACTGTTTTCAGTAAACAGAGGAGTAGGCTGAGGGCTTCTCACAAGCCAAGGGCACAACAGGGTGTGAAACAGGCGGATCCCAGCCCTCCAGCGGGCGGTCGCCGTCTGTGGGCCGTGTCCCACGTCTGGCCACCAGCGGCTGCCGTCGCCGGCCTGTCCTGACCCCTGACGAGGCCACTTCTTCCTCCTTGACTGCCGTGTTTCTTGTGACTCTTTCGTGTCTTGTGGAGCACATGGCACTGAGCCAGGCCCAGAATCCGTTGTCCTCTGCTTAGTTTTTAAGAATGGACACAAGAAACAAACATAAGACTTCTAAAAAATGCGACACTTTTAATTTCTCAAACAACCTGACACGTACCCCAATGTTCACAGCAGCAATGGCCACGGTCGCCAAACTGTGGAAAGAACCAAGATGCCCTTCAACGGACGAATGGATCAGGAAGATGTGGTCCATATACACGATGGAGTATGATGCCTCCATCAGAAAGGACGAATGCCCAACTTTTGTAGCAACATGGACGGGACTGGAAGAGATGATGCTGAGTGAAATAAGTCAAGCAGAGAGAGTCAATTATCATATGGTTTCACCTATTTGTGGAGCATAACAAATAGCATGGAGGACATGGGGAGATGGAGAGGAGAAGGGAGTTGGGGGAAATTGGAAGGGGAGGTGAACCATGAAAGACTATGGACTCTGAAAAACAACCTGAGGGTTTTGAAGGGGCGGGGGTGGGAGGTCGGGGAACCAGGTGGTGGGTATTAGAGAGGGCACGGATTGCATGGAGCACTGGGTGTGGTGCAAAAATTATGATACTGTTATGCTGAAAATAAATTAAAAAAAAAATAAGGCAAACCCTAAACCACAAATCCCATTAACTTTTGAGTGAATGCTCCTTTGAAAACCCCATGATCAGAAAACACAGCATTATTCCTACCGCGTAACTTCCAAAAAGCTTTAGTAGAAAGACATGAATAACGTCATTTCAGCAAAAGAAAAAAAAAGTGGTTTCTGTTTCCTCTCGTTCTCACGAGGGCATTTCCGAGGGGGGACGTGGTCTCTAACCTTAGCACCGCCGTCCCCTCGACGTCGCTTCTCTGCGCTTCTGTCCCCTCCCTCCGTGCACTGCCTGCCTGGAGTGCGGCGGGGTCTGCTCCAGAGCCCCCTGGGGAAGGGGTGACGGACACAGGCTGGGCGCGGCCGGACCCCTGGCCCACATCCCGTCAGTGCGTGGCTGGCTGATGGGGACACGTGCCCCAGAGCGCCACCCACGCCCCAGGCCGCCTTGCCCTCCTGGGCGGCTGTTGGGGTGAGGAAAGCAGGCCGTGGCCACGCTTGGCCATTTCTTCCGTCCACTTTTCTCTGTGACTCATAACAGGTCACCAGGGAAAATGGGCCCAACATCAAAGACAAGTGTCCGATGAGTCAAGTCCATCCAGCGTCTCTTCTGGAAACGGGACGAGTCCATCCAGCGTCTCTTCTGGAAACAGGACGCCGTCTCTTCTTGGGTCTCCAGGGCCTGGCTTTTCCCACCTGACTCACGCTGGCTGTGGCGATCTTCTGCTTTCCCCGAAAACTATGCTGCAGGGGCCGCCACAGACAGAACGGAGTCCTGGGGCTGTGCCACGCGTCCCAGAATCGGCCACTCCCCTGGGGCACTGGCTTCCGGGAAGAGGTCCCGGAAAGGGGTCCCGGGCCTCCCCCTGCGGGTGCTCTGCTCTGCGCCCTCAGGCTGGCGGGAAGGCACAGTGCTCAGGGCTCGCGCTCTCCTCCTGACGAGACAAGCCCGGGTCACCTGGGTCAGACACACCCCGGCCGCAAGGCTCTGGAATCTGGGGGGGTCACGCTCAGCCCGCGCCTGTGTGTCCTCACGGGCCACAGGCTGTGTGGCCACATGCTGGCTCCAGGGATGTGGGGTTGGGCGCCCCCAGAGCGTTTCTCCTGCTCCTTTCCTATCTGGGTGAGGGTCCGGCAGCTGCTCTTTCTGGCCTGGGGCCCCCACGTCGTGGTCTCAGTCCTGCTGGGAGCCCGCCCCAGACGCCCCAGCTCCGCCCCATCCCGCCGCCCCTCTGCTGGGAGGCCGCTGCCTGCCATCCTCACTCCCGGGTCGCGTGGAGTCCCCTTCCTTACGTTCTGGGATGACCAGGTCTGGGCATCGCAGCCCCCGACGGACGTCTGTCCAGACGTTTCTGTTCTGCGGACCGGCGCTGGCCCACACGTCCGGCAGGGGAGGCTTGAACTCGTTGCCCTGTGGGAGAACAGCGGAGACCACGTTTGGGCAGAGTCTGACGCTGCGGTGTGTGCGCAAGGGGAGGCGGTGGGCTGGCGGGAAGGAGCGCGATGGGAAGGGGACGCGCCTGGGCGCATTCCGGATCTCAGCATCCGTGGGGACAGGGGCCGCGGCGGCTGATGCATGACACTTCCCCTCCTGGTCCTAAGCGGCAACACAGCGACATCGCTAGGCCACGTGCCTGAGTGTGGACGGTGGTGTCCAAGCTGGCGGGCTCCCCGGGCTTCAGCTGCGGTCGGGGGGGGGGGGTCCTTCGGCACCCGGTGGGCGAGGACTGCCGTCCCTCCGAGCGGGCCTGTGTGTCCACGGAGCATGCGCGGCTCCAGGTGCTTCGAGCTCAGCGGCGGCGACCCACCCCCGTGACGCTCACAGTCCACAAGCGGGCACCGCCGGTGAGGAGGCACCGAGGGCAGCACAGTGTGCGGTGGCTCAGAAGGCTCTGGGCAGACCCCCCAGGGGAGGAGGGGAGAGCCCCGTGTCGGGATGCTCGGGGGAGGCCGGGAGCCGCCCCAGGGAGCCACTGGGGTGAGGTGTGAGAGGGGGTGGGGGTGTCGGCTGCCCCGGGGCCCGGACAGACTCAGATGGACCGGTGGCTGGACACACAACACCGGCCATTGCAGCCGTCAGAAGGGTGAGCTCCCTGGGTGGGGGGGATGCGGTCGGGCTGGGCCGGGGTCGAGGCCGGGGCAGCTGGTCTAGAAGTGTCCGCAGCAGTTTGGGGGGCTTGCTGCAAAGGGCAGATGGGAAGTAGCTGGTGGACACTGTGGTTCAAAGAAGGTTCTGCTCTGCTTTGTTTTGTGTGTTAAAATGGGACAGATAACAGCATGCGAGCTTGCTGACGGGAAAGTCCAGCAGAAAAACAATGAAGCGGGGGAAAGCAGTCCACGTCCGCTGCAGGAACGCTGTTGCGCAGGCGAGATCAGCTGGTCCGGGGCCCACGAGGGCGTTGGCTTTGGATGGGACACGGGAGTCACCGCGGCTGCCAGGACGGAAGGTGGCTGGGGGTGCGTGGGAGCCCCGGCTCCCCGTGACAGCGGGCAGTGAGGCGGGCAGCGCCGGCACGGTGAGGAGGGCGGGGGGCGGACGGGGCAGGTGGGGGCCCAAGGGCCGGGCCGGGGTTGCTGCTTACTGCTCCGTATTGGGAGGCCTCCCCAGCCGCGCTCCGGGCCGTGAGGACGGACATGGAGCTGAAGAGCGCGGGGTTTAACCAAACAACCCAGGCGAGGTCCGAAGCGTTGTGAGTGCAGGGAAGGAGGCGTTGCGGGAGGCTCCGCGGAGCGAGGTGGGGAGACTGGACAGCAAGGGGACGACAGACCCACCCTAAGAAGGCGACAAGCTGGAGGGTTGGGAGCTCTCCATACGGCCAGGGGCTGCCGGCAGCCTCACCTGAGGGACTGAGCTGGGACAGGCAGAGGACACAGGGAGATGGTGCGGCTGCGGCGACGGTCACCCAGCAGTTGGAGGAGGAGATGCCGAGTCTGGGGAACCACAAACCAGGGCACGGGGACGGGCAGTGTGTGCATCGTGTCTCCACCAAGCAGGTTCATGAGCCAGCGCTGGGGGGCCGCCCAGTCGGCTGGTCTTGGCCTGGAGCTTTAGCAGAAATGAAACTCTGGTCCCACAAGGTGAGTCTCCTAGGCTCACAGACAGGAAGAGGCCGGTCCCTGTCCTGGACGGAAGTGAGTCTCCCCTGAGCTCCCAGGTGAAGCCCTGAGCCCCAGTGCCACCGTACTTGGAGATGGGGCCCTGGAGGAAACTACTAAAGTCCATGGAGGTCATTAGGGGGTCCTGATCCGACAGGTCTGGGGTGCTTTCGAGAAGAGGAAGAGGCCAGAGTTCTATTCCTGTTCCCACAGGCCCAGGAGGGGCCTTGGGAGGACGCGGCGGGAAGGTGAGGGTCCAGCAGCCCAGGAGAGCCCTTGCAGGAAGCAGGCCTGCAGACCCTGACCATGGACTCCCCACTGCCAGGAGACACATCTGGTATTTCAGTCCCCAGTCTGGAGTCCTCTGTCACGGGGCCAAACTCACTGAGAGAACCCCTGCCTTCTATGCCGGGAGGGAAACCATCCCGTCTGGTCAGCCTGGGACTTGGACCACAGTATCCAGGTGACCTTGCCACCTTGGGCTTGGAAAAAGAGAACTCCTCGAGGCCTCCCCTGGAACGTCCATGATGCTCCCAGCTCCAGCTGTCAGCAGCAGTGGCCACGGGTGGGAGGCGTCTTCTGGGTCCTCTGCCTGCTGACCCGTGAGCGGGCTCGTGGTCCTGCCGCTCCGAGGAGTTGGAGCCCATCTGTGTCCTCGCTTCTCTACTCTTCCCCTGGTCATTGCAGAGAGCAGACTCTTCTCTCTTGATCGTAAAATCTGGGACTCCTCAAGCTCCTGCCGGGATTCGTGGGTGGTGGGGGTGACTGCTCGTCACACACGGGGCCCAGGACACTGCCACGCCCTGCCGAGCCCAGTGAAAGCTTAGCTGCTTCAACGAGGGCCCCAAAATGGAGGTTCCTCAGCTGGCTCTGGGGGCGGCACCCTTCCGCAGGAGACCCTCAGAGCTGTTCCCTGGCAGCGTGTACGAAACCCCACCCCCAGCCCTGCAAAGAGGAGACACAGATGTTCCTCCTCAGGGGTCACGAGGACACGTTTCCTGCTCAGTCCTCGCCCATAAGGGCTTTGTCGCTAGCCTGCCAGGTGTCACTTCTCTGGGAGGCACACTCTGGGGGTGGCCACACGTCTGCCAAGAACCAGGGTCTGTTACGACCCAGAAGGGGTGCTGTTGGGCAATGATGTGACACAGGACACTCTTCTGTCCTGGACAGTGACCCAGACACTGCTCCTGTGGGGTCTGCTCCGGTTAGGACCAAGGTGGACAATGGCTGCCCAGCCTTCAGCTACAGCACAAACGTATGGAGGGTCAGGACAGGCCCTGCGCCCAGGCCCTGCTGCGGGGTCACGCCCAGGACTCCGGGAGCGTCTATGCGCTTCTGGAAAATCGGCCCATGTGGCTGGGTTGCTTTCCATGAAATTGAAATTTTAATTTCCATGAAAAACATTAATGTTAATTGCTAAACAACTTCCAAACTTTGGTAGTGAGGTTCGCTCTGCATTTCCGGAGCTACTGCTGGACTCTGGACTTCTGTCCCTGAGCCTCGCATGGCTGGCCCGTTCCTCATGGCAGATAGAAAACCACATCTGAGGGAGGCACCGGGGGCCGCTGCGAGCTCTCACACACTGTCACGTGCCGGGGCCCAGCCATGACCCCCGTGCCCCTGCCCCGTGCAAGCTGCCAGCCCCGGCACCAAGCGGCTCACGGGACGAGCCCGGGACACGTCCCCCCGAACAATGGGTCAGCCTCCGGGCGTCACGGTGGAAATCCGCCCCGGACACGTGTATCCACAGGCTGAGGCTGCGGCTGCGGCTGAGCCCGGCTGTCCTCCCGTTCCTGCCGGAGGCCACTCCGCTCCCCAGGCCTGGCCGCCGCGGCTGCCACGTTGCTCAGAACTTCTGGCAGCAGGAAGCCCCCGTCGGCTGGCGCCGCCCCAGCCCGGCGGGAAGTCTCCAAATGTGCATTTGTTTCCTAACAGACCAAAAATCCTTGACTCCAGAATGATTTCCAGGAATTACAGTATAAGAACTTAGTATGTGAGATTTTAATTTTCTTCCTAAAAAAATAAAAATGAAATCAAAGTAGAAGAAATCGGCCTGAACTCAGCACATTCCATTTTGCACAACGAATGCCTGTCTTCCCACCGCCCGCCTCAGGTCGGGGTCACGGGCTCTCTGGCTTCTCCCCGGGCAGGAAGTCTGGGAGACGGGGTGCAGCTGGGTGGGAGGGTCCGGGGGGCTCCCTGCTGGCCACCCGCCTTCCCTTCTTCATGGGGCACTGGCAGGGAAGCCTGGGAGCACTTCTGACCGTGGGCATCAGATGGGGGGCTGATGGCCTGGGCCCCAGGGAGGCAGGGCTAGCAGGCGGTGGGCCTGATGTCCTCCAACCCTGGTGGCACCGTTGTGCTTTGCTGGCGGGCGGAAGGGACATGGCTGGAGCACATCCTGTCCATCCTGTCAGCCCTGGTCCCACAGTCCCTGCAACGTCGGGCAGGCCCTGTGCCCCTCACAGGCGTCCTCGCCTGGACGGTGGCCTCACTGTTCCGAGGTGAACTTGTGAGCACATGATATCGGCCGTCCGGGGAAGAAGCCCTTACAGGCCCATGAGGCTCTGTCCCCACGGTGTCCCGGACCTCCCCTCTGGCCTCTGTGTGCTCTGTTCTGGAAATCACCAGAGATGCTCCTGACTTAGGGTGCTGCACTGGGTCCCCGATTCTCTGCCCTCAGCAAGCTCCTGGCATTCCCAGTCTGTATACAGGGACTTCTCCATAGACCTATGTGTCTCTGAAGCCACCGCCTGCCCCACTCCCTCCCTCGGTCCCCTTTATCATACCTTCAGTAGCGGGTTGGCACCATCTTGCCATTCTCCACTGAGGACTTCCTTCTGCTCCTCACCCCGTTTCCCCTCTCTCCGCCCCCCTGAGACTGGGAGTCTGTACGGGGTTCAAGTGTGTTCATTTTCCTTTCTTCGCTCACAGATGTCTCCCCAGAGCCCGTGTCGAGCCCAGCATAGTAGATGCTCAGTAAATACTCGGTGAGTGAATAAATTTGGGGAACATGGAAGCCCCGTGACAAACCTAAACGGGCCGGTTTCACCAGCCAATGCAGGTGGTTTGCACATGAAGGCCCTTGGAAGATCTTCCCTGAACTCTCTAGACGTTCACCTTCCCATGACACCAGTCAGGAAATGCGACGGGCAGATGTTCCTCTAGCAGTGTGAACGGCGTGAAGACACGACCGATTAACACAGCTGTCTGCACCTTGCAAGCATTTCCTGTGAGCTGTTTTATGTTAAAACATGGTTTCAGGAGCAGCTAGCAGGATCTGAGACCTCACTGGCATCCCACTGCACGAATGGCCAGTTTGGGGGTCTGCAGGGGACAGAGTTCTCCCACTTGTGAGGCAGCCCACTCACCCCACCCACTTCCTCAGCAGATCTCTGGCCCAATAGAGTGAGTCCCCCACTCCCTCTGACCCCCTAGTCCCTGCACAGAGCTCAGGCAGTCTGGTGTCTACACCCCCATTCCAGGGACTGTGGGGTCCAGTGCTAAAGGATGGGTTTCCCATCTGCTCATCCCCACACATGAATATGTTCTTAAAAATTGGAATTCAGGGGCGCCTGGGTGGCTCAGTGGGTTAAAGCCTCTGCCTTTGGCTCAGGTCATGATCCCAGGGTCTTGGGATTGAGGCCCGCATCGGGCTTTCTGCTCAGCAGGGAGCCTGCTTCCTCCTCTCTGCCTGCCTCTCTGCCTACTTGTGATCTCTGTCTGTCAAATAAATAAATAAAATATTTAAAAAAAATTGGAATTCAGTTAGCCAACATAGAGTACATCATCAGTTTCAGATGCAGAGTTCAATAACTCATCAGTGTCCTACGACACCCAGCGCTCATCACATCCTGTGTCCTCTGTCATGCCCATCCCCCCGTGACCCTTCCCCCCCCCCCCCCCTCCAGCAGCCCTCAGTGTGTTTCCTAGAGAGAAGAGACTCTTATGGTTTGTCTCCCTCTCTGTTTTTATCCTATTTTCCCTCTTCCCCTATGGTTTTTCTTTTTGTTCTTTAGATTTCACATAGGACTGAAATCCGGTACTTCTGCTTCTCTGACTTCACCCAGCATCATGCTCTTTAGCTCCATCCACGTTGCTGCAAATGGCACGATGCCATCCTTTCTGATGGCTGAGTGGTATTCCATTTTACGGACCGCATCTTCTGCCTCCATTCTTGTGTCGATGGACATCTTGGCTCCTTCTGCAGCGCGGCTGTTCCCATACACAAACTCAGGACTTAATCGGAGGATCAGATCTGCTGAGAATTGGCTCTGTGCACCTATCTACATCAGTGCATTTATATTTATATTATTATGCACTTGTCATGAGCTTAGCATCACGTGACTGGCGGGACAGACCTGCTCTGAAGCAGCGGAGAGAAACTCACACAATACCTAGAAGAATCATCTCGTTCCTTCTGTAAACACAGACAGCCTGGGGCCGGACTTGTAAAGAAAATACACAAGATGAAAGAACAAGGCCGACAGGAACGAAGACACGTAATGACCCTTCCAAACAACACAGAATGTAGAGGAAAGCAGGATTTCACGTACTCGTAATTACCATTCATAGAGAGACTCGGGGTGTCATGGAGATAGTACTCTCTGGAGATACAATATGCTTGGGTATTATCATTAGATGGGAAATCCACTGGAAGAAACGGAGGGTAAAGGAAAGATTCAAGAGGCAGAGGGAAAACCCTCTGAGAAATCATGGGAGATTTATCACCTTGGTTGTGGGGGGAACAGAGAACATGGGCGGCAGCAAAAACAGAACAACTCAGAGACTGAAGAGCTGCACGTACTTAAGACGAGTGGGCCCAGCCCGACACCGAGCAGAGCGAGCGAGAACGTCACGAACTCGGGCACAGCCCCGTGGAAAGTGTCCCACACACAGCCGACCAGGAGAAAGGCTGAAAGGGGATGGAATCACTTTCTCCCCAGACTTCAGCTTGGCTGAGATCTGTTTGGGTAAAGAACCATTTCAGAACAGGAGGGACCTAATCGTGCCTGCAGGCCTCCAGGCGGTCCGGCTGTTGCCCCGCGTGCACAAACCCCAGGACAGTCCCTGCACCTTTTCTGCGGAGATCACTGAAGGATGTGCTCCAGCAACACCCCTGTGACAGAGGGGAGGGGCGACGGAGGGGGCGGGGCGG
>NC_081561.1:148945380-148999632 GCF_022355385.1 Mustela nigripes | reverse complement strand
GGGCGGGGCGGCGGCGGGGGCGCGGTCACGGTGTTGCGGGGAAGGTCCCGGAAGACCCCGCGCCGCCGTCTCCGTTTCCCGCAGGCTTCGTACCGCCGCGGCGCGCCGCCGTGACGTCCACGTTGCCATCACAAGGAAGCTCCTCCCACAGCCGGACTTGACGTCATCACGTGCGAGC
This sequence comes from Mustela nigripes, assembly GCF_022355385.1. NCBI lineage: Eukaryota > Metazoa > Chordata > Mammalia > Carnivora > Mustelidae > Mustela > Mustela nigripes. The sequence goes on along the minus strand of NC_081561.1, from coordinate 148,999,454 downwards.
GGCCCGCCTGGACTTTGTCCCGCCGGCAGGCGTGTGTCCCGCCGCAGGAGCTTTAGGGAGCTGACGGTTTCCGGGCTCTACCCGCCCCTCTTCCCGCCGTGCCGCCTGGAAAACGTCAGAAACTCCGACGCGCGGAGACGGCGAGTCCGGAACTCCGCGCCACAAGCCGGTGATGTGACGTACGGTGACTGACATCACACGCCGGAACATTCTGATGTCATGGGGCGCCCGGGGCTCCGCGGGTGAAGCGTCTGCCTCCGCACAGGTCGCGGGCAGCGTCCTGGGTGCCCGCCCCGCACCGGCTCCCCGCTCCGTCTCCCACTCCCCTGCCTGTGCTCCCGCTCTCTCTGTCAAATAAAGTTTTAAAAGAAAGAAAATTCTGAGGTCATTCAGGTTGCGTATTTTTAAGAAGTTTCTAACGCTACCATCAGTGCCATCATTTTCCATCCCTGGGGAGCAACGTGAAATGGCACACACTTTATCGGCTGTCCTGTTCCGTGTAGGAGTAAAATTTGATGGGAATGAGCCAACTTGGGATTCTCGATTATTTCACATGTATGTGGAAAAAAGTTATTTAATGCTTAGATTAGAGAATTTAATAGGTTGATTAATAAAAAAATTGTTACAGTGGATTTAAACGGCAAGACTTAGTTATATGCTTTTCTTTTCTTTCCTTTCCTTTTGGGATCATGCTTTATCTGTATTTTCCAATCTCACTCCCAGCACTGAAATTGCTGTCTTCTTTTTCTTTTTGCTTTTTGTAAGAGATGCTGTTTGAATGTACGGACACAGAGGGTGGAAAGAAAGACATTTCCAGCATCACCGGACAAGGAAGAAATTCCGACAGCGGAGAAGCGGGTAGATACACGGAGGATGTGTCTACTCTCGATCCAATAAAATTCTTCCCCAATAAAATCGCCTTAAAATATACTTTAAAAAGCGCTGGACAAACGTGAAGCAAGGACTAGAGGCCATGAGAGCCATACCGGGATGACGCCGTCCACCTTCGTCGGTAGCTGGTCACAAGCCCCGCAGCGATGGCCAAGCCACCAGAGCGGGGCAGGGGCTGCTCGCAGGGACCCGCTGCCCGCGCTCCCCGGTAACCGCACGCAGCCGGGCGGGGGGTGTCCACCTGACGTGCGCACGAGCGGTGGGGCTTTCTGTTTCTTGCGTGATGACGACCCTTGCGTCCGGACCCGGTCCCCACGCCGGCTGGCCTCGTCTGGCTTCTGTCCCCCGCTGGGTCGCGCCCCGCAGCGCATCGCCGGCCCCGCCGCGGTCGCCCCGCCTCACCGAGCGCGCCGCTCAGCATCCTCCGCCCGCGAGCCCTTCCCACCACCGGCTCCTCTTCCAGTTGTCCGTGGGCCTCTGGGCATCTGGGCCGCTTCTCCATGGCTCCCAGCTGCGGAGCTCGTCTCTCGGCCGCCGCCGGTCTGTGTCCCCGTGTCGCGCGTGGACGCCGGGAAGGCAGGACGGAGCGCGCGTCTGCTCACGGAGCATCCACACGCAGCCACGCGCGAGGCCCGCGGAGCGCGCTCAGCAAGTGCTTGCTGGGTGGGCGCAGGAGCGCATTTCCCAGGGGCTGGGGTCCTCGTGTCCGCACGCAGCCCTGCCCTGGGCTCCCGCCCTGGCGCGCCTCGGCTGGGCCTTGCTCCACGAGCAGCACCTGTGAGCTGGGGAAGCCCGGCGAGGCCAGCCTCGGGGTCCCGCTCATGGCGCCCCGACTTCCCGTGTCTGCGCGCTTCTTCGGACGCCGGCGCTGTGGGGTGCGGTAGGGGCGGCCTCCCGGCAGCTCCGCTCGGGCTGCCCTTTGTCCTGCGGGTCAGCCGTGGTGATCCCGCAAAGACGCTGCTGGTTCCCAGGGAAACGGCAGAGCGAGTGAGGCCCTGCGGCTGTCTGGAGGCTGCGGCCGGCGAGGGGAGAAGGGAGCGGAACGGCCCTCCTTGAGACCTGGGTCGGGGAGGAGCGTCCCCTGAAGACCCCGGAACAGGGGGTCCGCTTCTTCAGAGGAAGGGAAGCTGTTGCCTATGAAGAAGTCAGCTCGGCTCAGCCCCAAACGGGGTGGACCAGCCTGTGACACCTGCAGCCTCGGGGGTCATGGAAGCTTCTGGAGCACCTTCTGTGGAGGGGAAGGCACGCCTGTAGCTTATGCGGGAGACTTGACTTCAGCTTTCCTCTGACTCCGAAACCCTTCCTTTCGGGAGGGCTCCGGCGGAACTGCTAATAGGGGGCAGCCCGGGACTAGGCACACAGAGTCACAGACACAGACCCGCGCCGCTCTGGGTGCAGACGCTGGCTCTGTGGGGCCGAGGGAGTAGCCCGCTCCCTCCTGTGGGGAAGGAGCACTTGGCTATTGGCTTTCTCAAGGAGGAGAACCCGGTCATGGTGTTTTCACGAATCGCTGCTCCGCGCTCTTTTAGGACAGAGAGAGAAGGACAGCGCGGCGAGTCGCCGGCAAAGCCGCCTGCTTACCAGCCGGTTCGTGCCAACCAGCCAGAAGGAGCAGGTTCCCTGGGCGCATCTGTCTCTCTGGCCCCGGGCGCACCTGCCGAGGTCATTACAGGGCCCACACTAGGCCTCGGGGGATGAAGCCCAGGCATGAGCTCTTGGGCCCAGCTCAGAATGTATGGTTACATTTGCATCTTCAGGGAGACTATGTCCCGCACGGGTGGGCGGTTCTGGGGACAGGCAGGCATGTCCTGGATTCCGGCCACAGCCCTGTGAGCCTGGAGAGGCCTGGGCACGTGTCGCTGAGCCTGCCTTTGGGTGGCCAGCATGGGAGCAGGACCAACAAGCCACGTTTCTGCAGAATCTGCTCCTCAGACGTTGGTTTGGAAGCCATTTTCTTGTTTGTCTCAGTGATGCTGAAGTGTGTTGGACACCAGGTGTATCCTGAACTGTGGCTGGTGACCTGTGTATCTGCTGTTGGAGCTCCAGATCTCTCCCAGACTCATGCTCCACGAACCCACGCATCATTCTAAAGCGAAGCCGGTGCGGCCTCAGCAGGTCTGTCCTCACGGGCGATTCAGCAAGCACGGCCTCCGTTCCCGATCTCATGGTCTCCACCATGCAGTTTACAGCACACTCCTTAATTTGTTAACAAACCGGCATCTCTTCTGATTTCAAACTAGTTAGCGCACACGGACCCAGAGAAAGGGGATTAGCAGTGAATCCTGCTAGAGGCCCTTCTCTCCAGCAGGGCAGACACAGCAATGTACAGAACGCGACCGGAGGCTTCAGGAGAGACAGACAGAAGCCCCGCAGGCAGGCGGGCGCGTGTTGGGGGGGGGTCCACAAAGGCCCATAGTACTGGCAGACATGGGCCCCCCACCGGAGGAGCCGCCACGGAGAGCATGGCCTCCACGCCTGGGGGTTCATGGGGGCCCATGGAGCTTCATGAGTGAGCAGAAGGTGCCTGAATTAGATGCAGAAATTTAAATGGTGTCTTATTAACTTTCTGCCTTGCATAAACTCACTCGGTGAGCGATTGTGATTTAATTTCGATTTGCTATTAAATACAAAGAAATTGGTTTTTTCCCAAAGAAGTTAATTTCTTAACTGATTGTTTTTTTTAATAGTATTCAATTCCAGAGGATGGTTTCTTCCTGAATATGTTGCAGTTACTTTCCTTAAAACATGGATTCTGCATTTTCTTTTGTTTTTAGGATTTTATTTATTTATTTGTCAAAGAGAGAGGGAGCACAAGCAGGGGGAGCAGCAGAGAGAGAGGGACAAGCAGGCTCCCCACTGAGCAGAGAGCCTGATGCGGGGCTCGATCCCAGGACCCTGAGACCATGACCTGAGACAACCACAGATGCTCAACCAACGAAGCCCCCCACGCACCTCGACTTCTGTGTTTCAAAACGTAAGATGAAATGGCCTGGAACTGGGAATAAAGTCATTTTTGCTAATCAATGAAAAATTCATAATCTCATTTAGGAAAATTTGTGTCCTACAATTTCAGCGCACAACCAAACAATGGTGCTCCCCATTCCCAAATGGGAAATGGGCTTGCAGAGGACACGGGGTGAGAAGCGTGAATTCCACCCTGCGAGAGAGCCGAGCGGGACCGTCCTCAGTCACCAGAGTGCTCGGTGGACAGAGTTCTCGGCCTCCAGCTCCGGGCCTGTCTCTGCGCGGGCTCCGGGGTCAGTGGACAGAGGAGAGTCAGCTCTGGGAGGGGCTCCCTTCTGCCTGGGAAACAGCTTGCTCTGAAGGACAATGCAGAACCCCGGAAAGAATGTTAGGAGAATGTGTTGCTTTTTTCCAAGACATGTTGGTTCTCTGTAATATAGACAGTAATTTATGTTTGTCTCAATCTCCCCTTTTGTCTTTAGGATTAAAATTCCCCAGAGAGCAGGAGTCGGGCTGCCCCATTCCCGCGCCCCCTGGCCTGGTGAGTGTCCATCCTCTCCTTAAACTTGATTTCAGTGTAAAAAGGACATTTCCCAATAGGCATGTGTTTGTTCTCTGATCAGCTATTGAATTCTGCTTTTTCAAAATGGGAATTATATAAAATGTGAGATATTTAAACTCTTACAGAAGGCTGTAAGGTTAATACACACTGTCAGTGTGATGAAAAATAAATTCCGTGTGTGCTCTTCACGGAAGGTCTGGAAGAAAGGGATTCGCGTGGAAGCGGAATCTGCCATCTGCTTCATTTCCTGCGCATTTCTGAGCCTATTAATCATACTACAGAAAGACCGATTTATGCCCAACAGCTCCCACTGGCTCTCCTCCGTACCTGGCAAAAATCACTGCAAAAATACTTCCCTAAAAGAAAGAAATATAACCCCACGGAGAAGCTGCGTCACTTTGCAGACCCTTATTTGAGTACTGGCATCCTAGAAATGCTTGTATCTTGTTAAGAACTTGTACTTAATTTTGAAGACAGTTTGGTGGTTGTCAGCAGTGGTATCTGCAAGCCCTTAAGTAGGACGCGTCCATGCCGGCACGGTGGACGGGGAAAGGAGACACGGCTCGTGCAGCTACAATTCGCTGATGAGATCCTGCCCGTGTGTGCTGCTGCCTGGCCGCAGTGTGGGTTTGCGGACGGGGACAGCAACAGGCTGTTGGGTGGAAACATGGTGCCCGTCACCATCAACACCCAGTCCTGCCGTGTGGTGTCGGCATCCGGAAGGTCAGCACTTGGTAGGAGCCGGACCCATTGTTGGCGGGAAGAGACCTTGAGGACTCTGAGAGCCCCCGTCCTGTGCTGGGGTGGGCATAGAGGGGGCCCAGGGGACAAGGACGGGTCGCTGGCATTCCAGGCCAGGGTCACATGGAAGAGCCAACGTACTTGTCACATGCGATGGTCTCTTTGGGAAGGTCTTTGGAAGGAAGATGCAGGCGGGGAAGGAATGGGATCTAGCGGATTCTAGGGCGGCTCTTGCCTATTCTTTAAGGGCTGACTGGCTGTACCTTCCCCTTGCCCCACCAGTCCAGGTTAGGGCCCTTCTCTGCACATGTGTGTACCTTCCAGCAGATCTAGGGCAGCATGCAGAATGCTGTTTTAATTCCTTCCAGAAACCACCTTTCACTCTGTGTGCTCACGCCTCTGTCCATGCATGGTGCAGAGCTGGGACAGCGATCGTTGGCGGGGGGAGTCCATGCATGCATAGCTCTGCCCAGGCAAGCACTTGCACCGGGTGTGTGCACGTCAGGCTCAGTGCGGCTGGTAGACATAGAATCAGACTTTTATCAGAACACACCACGATGTCTGTCAACGTGCTTCTGAGCAACGAATCCTTAGGTTTCGTGGTGCCTTTGGTGGGATTTGTGCACCTGCCACGTGGCCAGCACTTGGAGACCCCACAATGTCCAATCGCACACGTCGTACGCAAGGTTGACCAGAGAAGACCGGGCTCCCCAGGGGAGGACAACGGGCATCCGTCATCACGCTTCTGAGACTGGACCCTGCTGTCCTGCTGAGGCATCAGAGGCCACGCACAAGTCCTGCTCTGTGAGCCTCCCTTTAACTGCCTGCTCACTGGGGTGTCACCGGAAACCACACAGAAGGCCGACACAGCCTGTCCTGGGAGCAGATGCTAGTCATCAGCCTAATTCTGCAGCGCGAGGAGAAACCTCAGTGGAAAAGTATGCAATGTTGTTTTTTCTTAAGTAACCCAAGATTGTGTCAACATCAGCAGCATTTCAAAGTGAAAATCACCAGAACAGGTCCACGCTTGTGCATAGGCCACCCTCTTCTCATCCAATGCTGGGAGCAGAGCTCACTGTGCGGAGAAGGGACAGGGTGACCCCCGACCAGAATGAGGGGGCATGTAGCCGGGACAGAAGGAGCCACATCAGACCCCTACCTTGGACCACGTGGTGTTGACCCCAGCGGCCACCACTTCCTTAGCAGAGACCCCACAGTCCCACTCTCAGGAAGTATGCCGTATCCCTTGCTCATGCTGGCCTCATCAAGTCTTCAGAATGTTCATCCTGTGGGATTTTGGCTCATTTCCTGGAGCAGGTAGCCTGGAACCGGATGTTACTGTTAACAGAGTAATGTCATCACAGTGCATCAGAGCCGGAAGTCCGCGGGGGAGTCCGTGTTCGAGGTCTCGGGTACTCTCCTTGTGATCCGATGGGCCCTCAGCGAGAGCGGTCGCGGTGGGAGTCACACCAGATCACACCCAAGCTCTTGTAAAGGCACAGCCTGCGGGTTTTCAGAACATCTTTCCAGGCTTTGGTGGACAGAAGTGTTTCCTGAAACCAGCACATGCTGGAGGCAAACTGTGCTGCCTGGTCTGGCAGTGCCCAACCGAGCACGTCCAACGGTGAATCTGAGATCCAGGGTCGTCCTCACGTTTGCAGACCGTGCCCCGAGCTCCTTCCGTGTTTTGGTTTGGGTCTGTTGGGGACCGATGCAAACTCTGTGAGGTGCGCACAGAAGTTCCGTGTGCGATTCTACAGATGCTAACAGATCCGGTTCTGTCAGCGAGTCTGCAGGACCGTCGGGACGGCACCCAGAAGCCACGGAGCCTGGACTTTTATGGCTATTTGCTAATTACGGTCAGTGGCCTTTTAAAAAGAGTGGTCGTAGGTGTTTAGTCGTGGGGCTTAAACCTGCTTCTCAAGTGAAAAGGGAAGAACACATACGTATATGCCTGCACAAGGCACCCCCACCCATGTGTACATGCACACGCATGCGTGCACACACACACATGCCTGCACACACGCACCCCACATGTGTGTACATGCACACATGTCACGTGCTGCACCCACGCACCCCACACGTGTACATGGACACACATCCATGCACACACGTGCACACTACACACACGTACATGCACACAGGTAGACAAAGATGTGTACATGCACACACATGCACACACGAGTACACACACATGCACCCCACACTGTACATGCCTGCACACCCCACACCCCACATATATGTGCCTGTACACATATATGTGCCTGCACACACACATGTGCACACGCCTACAGACACGCTCACACATGTACATGCACACATGCATCCACACACGTCCACACACATACATGTGTGCACTCACGCACGCACACACATACGTGACTCCCAGCCCCTCCTTTTCTGGGCCCCCCTGCCCTGCCCCTGCCCCCACCCTGCAGGCCCGCAGTGCCCTGATGCCCCGGAGGGAATCGCAGAGCTGCTTGGTGGCCCCCGCTTCTACGGAGTGGGGGGTGCGGAAGGAACCACGGGGGCAGTGCAGTGATGAGCGGTGTGAGGCGCCGGTTTCCGTCTCCCACAGACCTGTCGCTCCGTGGACCGTTACAGGCTAGGTCAGGTACAGGTGCCTCCCCGGCCAACGCATCACGGGCCGACTCTCAGCCGCCCTGCTGCAGACCTGGTCAGGCCATGCAGGGAGTGGACAGAATGGGAGTGCGGGTACAGACTGCAGAACGCCGGATCCTTCCCGGAGCCTTCCTCATGAGCCCGGCCTCCCCACGGCGCCGGGACCTCTCTGATGCCGGCCAAGGCAGCCCGCAGATGTCGCAGCTGGGAAGCTGATTCTTCATGTCGACCCCTCTGTGGGAGAGGCAGGCCCAGGGTCTCGGCCACACTGTCCATCACCGTCCATCACTGCCCCGGGGTGAGGCCCGTGGAGCCCTTCACCAGTCCCATGCTCTCTGGCTGCCACACCAGTGACGGAAATTTCTGCCGTCTGCCGTCAGCAGAAGGCTTACCCTTGACCTTGGCAGGGGCTGACGAGGAAAGAGAAGTGGGCTGTTGTGTCCTGCCCTGCTTCCGTCCGTCCTGCCTCCGGAGATAACCACTGAGGGACAAGGCAGAACAAACAGGCCACAACGGACAGTTGGACCTTCCCATCCGGACGTGGCAGGCGCAGGGAAAGCGACCTGACGGCAGGGGTTATTCTCCAAACCACAGCTTATTGAGTTCTGCGGAGTAAGCTCGTTCTGGGAACAAGCCGGGGCCATCGCGGGACAGGGGGACAGGGCAGATTATGAGAGGGGGATACGGGCAGACAGGTGGAAAGAAAGACAACCTCTCAGAGCCCCAGGAAGAGAACCAAAGACTCACGACAGGCCACAGTCGTCATGCAGAAAACCAGAGACGCAGAGGAATTCAGCGGGGCTCCGGGACGCCCCTGCAGCAGGCCGAGAGGGTACAGCCTCAGGAAGAGCGGAGTGACCCTCCCTCAGCCAGAAGGCCCCTTCCTGAGCCTGGTCGTCCCACCATCACGACCTGGGCTCTCAGGAAGTGTCACTGTAGGGAGCGGTTCTGCTCGCAGAAGTCGTCTTGTGTGAGACGGCAGCTCTGTCCTGCGAGAGGCGAGGCCCTCGGTGCTGCTGAAGGGCGGGGGCTGTGGACGGTGCGGGGCTGTGGACGCGGCTGGGGCAGGGGACCAGGCTGTTGTGGCCCTCGTGCTCTGACCGAAGGCAGGTGCTCCGCATTATGAGAGCCACGAAGAGCCTTTGTAGGCTTAGGCAGGAGGATGACACCATCCCACTGGGATTCCGGGAAGGTCCCAGGGAAGCGAGGAAACGGATCAGAGGGGCTGGAAGGAGGGCAGGCAGGTAAACCACAGCAATGAGGGTCACAGAGAAGGGACAGGGCATGGCTCACGCAGCAGGGGTCACCGACCCTGGACCGCGGAGGGTGTGTCAACCATGGGGTTTGGGATGTGGCGGCAATGGGCATGGCGGACAGTTGGGGGACCGTGTGTGTCTGGCTGAGGGTCTGGGCCAGGAGGTGTCACCCGAAACGGAAAGCCGGCTTACCCGTGCGACGTTTGGCGACGTTTGGCGGAAGAACCCCATGAAAACAGGCCCACACGTGCAAATAGCTGGGAGAAAACAGACTTTGCAGGAAGAAGAAAGCATTAAAAAGCCTGCTTTTCGTAAGAGCTGAGACAAGACATTGTTATTTTTAAAGAACATGTGTAGGAAACGCAGAAAAGCTCTTGGGAGTGAAGGACTGAGTGGGAGGTTTGGAAGGTGACGCGGAGGAGACCTCCCAGAGAGCACGGGAGGGACAGAGAGAGGAGACGCAGAGCAGGAGGCTTGGAGGACCCGGGAGCGAGGGCTGCTCTCAGGGCGCCGGGTGTTCCAGAAACAGAGACCAGGGGAAATGGAAGGAAGGAATCCCAGAAGAAAGACAAAATTCAGGACTGAAGCGTCATCTGCTAGACGGAGAGAGCCCTGCGTGCGCGCTGAGTGTTCCTGCGCTGGATTAAGGGTCAGGCACGTCTCAGGAGAGCTCGAACAGGTGGGATCCGGCAAACCTCAGATTTCAAGAATTGACGGTAATTTGTCATTCGCGCTCCAACACGTGAACACTTCCTGAGTGTCCGGGACGCCCCTGTCCCCGGGGTGAGCACTCGCCTGGGTTCCTACTCGTGTCCCGCCGCCGCTGTGCCGCCGGACTCTCCCCACCACACCTGTTCCTGCCACACAGACACAGCCCCTCCGCGCTCGCAGCGACTGCAGTGCTGGTGGCCCTTCCGAGGGAAGGACGACCTTGACACCCACTCCTGGTTCGGAGCCTCCTCAGGAGAGATCAGGGCACAGCACGTCTTCCCTGGGTCCTGCCCACTGGGGCTTCTACTGACCTTCAAGGTGTGGAGAGGCGGCCGCGCGTCGAAGGCCGCCTGTGGCCTTTGTCCTCAGTACTCATCCCCTGAAGACAATGGCTCCCTGGCCATCAGGGAAGTGGTCCCAAATTTTAAAAACTAAAATAAAACTTTACATATGTAAAGAGAAAACAAATCAAACCCAAACAAAAGTAAAAAACAAAACAAAACAAAACAAAACACCACCAAAACCAAAAACAAACAAACAAAAAACGTGTTTAAGAGAGGCTTTTCCGGTTGAAAAAAAGTCTGCAATTTCCCTGAATATTAAACCCCTGAAATGCTCAGTAGTCAGAGACAGGGCTCGCCCTGCCTGGGTCACGGCTGTGTGTGGCAGAACCTCACCGAGGCTCCCAGCTGCGGCCCAGCGTGTGCGGGCGGGTCGGGGGGTCCTGGCGCCTCAACTGGCCGATGGGAGGCCGCCGTGCGCGGACGGCTGGCTGCGGGGAAGCGGCCGCAGTGTGGACACCGCGAACACGCATGCGTTTGAAGGTCACCTCTTGGCGGCTCCCTGGTCACTGCCGTTTCCCATGGGGCTCTGCGGTACTGACCAAGATGGCCTGAGCCGGCAAGGTGGGCCACAGGCTCACGGGAGCCGGGCCGAAGCCTGCCCAGGTTCAAAGAGACCCAGCTTGGGGCGGCTGTGCGGGCCGGGATGGGCGGTCGGCAAAGCTGGGTCTGGATCATCTCTTGACCCCTCACGAGCACTCAGCAGAAGAGTCACACGTGCCAGACGTCTCGGTCAAGCAGGCAGTGGTGTCGTAGGCCGTGTCTCAGGCACGTCCTGGCGGTGGTTTTATGGAGAACGACTTTACGCCGCTGGAAACTACATTTTATGTAGACTTCTGCTTCTGTGAAGTGCCGTCTACTTGCTTCAAATATCCGTTTACCTACCCTTTTGTCGTTTAAATTTACTTTTTATTTGCCTGCAGCAAAATTAACTTACTTTGGTGTCAAGTTCTGAGTTTTGACTTGGATAAAGTCCTGTAACTCAATCCCACTATCAAGATATTTCTCTGACCGGTTAAAAAATCTCCTCATGTGGATAGTTTAGGATCAAACTGTCTGCATACCCCTAACCCTTGAGGAGTCCCCAATTTTTTTAAAATTTATTTTTTATTTATTTTCAGCATAACAGTATTCATTATTTTTGCACCACACCCAGTGCTCCATGCAATCCGTGCCCTCTCTAATACCCACCACCTGGTACCCCGACCTCCCAACCCCCTCCCCTTCATAACCCTCAGATTGTTTTTCAGAGTCCACAGTCTCTCATGGTTCACCTCCCCTTCCAATTTCCCCCAATTCCCTTCTCCTCTCCATCTCCCCGTGTCCTCCATGCTATTTGTTATGCCCCACAGTAAGTGAAACCATATGATAATTGACTCTCTCTGCTTGACTGATTTCACTCAGCATAATCTCTTCAGTCCCGTCCATGTTGCTACAAAAGTTGGGTGTTCGTCCTTTCTGATGGAGGCGTAATACTCCATAGAGGAGTCCCAATTTTTGTCAACATCGCTAGAGTTTTCTCTTTTCTTGAATTTCAGAAAAATGGAGTCATGGAGTCTACCATTTTGAATCTGGATTCCTTTACCTGGCATAAGGCATTTATTCATCCATGTCCCTGCACAGATCGACTGTTCATTATTTTTTCTTACTAACTACTATTCTATTTACCCAATGAAGAGCATTCAAGCAGTTTCTAGTTTTTAGTCCTTATAAATAAAGATTCTATAAAAACTCATGTGTGGGGTTTTGTGTGACTGTAAGTTTCATTCCTCTACTGTAAACATGTGTGAGATCACTGCCTCATTTGAAAGTGTATATTCAACTTTGTAAGAAAATACCAAAATGTTTTCTGGAACCATTTTGTGTTCCTGCCAGCAATCATATTTACTTCTGAGTTATACATTTTCTGTAAGGTAGTATGCTCACCAGCATTGGTGTGAGTGTGTGTGTGTGTGTGTGTGTGTGTGTGAGAGAGAGAGAGATTCTCATAGACATGCATTGGTACCCTGTGCTTTGAATTTGCATTTTCCTAATGAGCAATAAAATGTAGACTTTTTCCAAGTTTATTTTCACCTGTGTGTCTTTTTTCAGAGAAGTCCCTGTTTTAAATCACTTGTTCATTTTTTATTCGATTTCTGATTTCTTTCCTATGGTTGGGTGTTGAGAGTTCTTTATGTATTATGTATATTAGTCTTCTGCCATGTAAGAGATTTGCACATATATCCCATACGATCTTATCTTATCTTTATACTTTCTTAATGCTATCTTTTGCAAAGGTTATGAGTTTTGATGAATCCAATTTATTGTTTTTTTCCTTGCATGGATTGTGTGTCTGGTGTTAGACATAGACCTTGCACAGTCATGGCTAACACCACCTCTTCCTCATCCCTTGGTTTGAAGTCTGGGTTAGCCCGTGTGCCCCGTCTTACATTTCATTTCACAGACTGAGCACCCTTCATACCACAGTGACCCATTTTCATAGTTTCCGAACCCAATTCAGTGAGAACACTTACACCGTGGTTTTATAAGATAATCTTTCAGCCTTCTCAAAATATTACCCTCCTACTTTACTATGCCAAATCATACGACAACAGGGACTCAAGACAGAAGGCTGGTGTTGGCTACCCCAGGACCCTAAGCCATCCTGACTGACCAGACTAGATCCCACAGCACCCCGTGCCGTGCCTACAGTTTTCTAAACCACACATATTACGTGTGGATGACGGGACCATCGCCTCTTCCTCTTATACGGGAAAGATGTTCCCACATAGTATGTGTTAAAGAGGAAGAAACAAAAAATGTGTAAATTATGGCTATTCACAGCCAGTATTTCTTACACTTACGCCACCTAACAAAAGAAGAATCATCTGGATAGGTTTTGCCATTTTTTTGTGTACAATACTACTTTTATTGTATGTCAGTTTTATTTTATATAGGTTTTATTGCCTTCACTGCATAGGATCTTGCTAGAGAAAAATAAATTAATACTTAACAACAATATATTAAAGAAATAAGTAAATGGCTCAACATCCGTAAAATTCCCTAAACCTCAGAACATGTACGGAAGACGAGGGAGGACTGTCTGTCGGTGACGGACACAGCCCGGGGCGGTGGCAGCATCTGGAGCGTCTCCGCTTGTTTTCCAGCAGGCAAGGCTGCCCTCCTGGGGGACCCCAGGGCCTCCTCCGTGCACGCCGTCTCCGCTCGGGCACCGGCTGTGGGGTTCCCTGCCTGCACTCCCGTCACCCTGCGGGGAGCACCATTGCACGGCGCCCGCCTGCGGCCAGCCAGGAGGGAACCCAGCCGCCTCATCAGAAAACACGGCGTTTTATTTCCTCCTGGTTTTCTCTGAGGCCCTTTGTGTTCACAGTCACAGAAGCGTTCGGCCGAGGCAACCTCAGAGTGGGCTCTGCCGCGGGTCTCCGCTGGTTTTCCGTGACAACAGGGGAGACGCATGTCTCGGTGGCCCGGGAAAAGTCCCCCTCGATCGGCGTGCCTCCGAGCGGCGCGTCTGTGTCCCATCGTCCCTTTGTCCGAGGCGCTGGCCACGTGCTAGACATGACACCCAGGGTGCGTTTCCATAGCTCCTTCTGAACAGGGCCCTGCCTGCTCGGGGAGGAACCTGCCACTCTTGCCGAGGTCCCGTGTCTCCCTGGAGCGTCGGGGGGAGCGGGCTTCGGTCCCGCGGTGTCAGCGCGCCCTGGGGGATTTCGCGGACTGTTCTTTTGTGCGCTAACATTGTCGTCGCTGCTGAATTCCGGTGGGCTTCTTCATGGAAGGCAGGAGGTAAATGCTGGTGAGCGTTCACTGAGCTGTTGCTGGGAGCAGTAGCCCAACGTGACAGACCCCTTGTGCTCGGCCTCCTCACGGGCTGCGTCTCCCTGGCGTTCGGCCCTGAGCCCAAGTACACTTCCTGCCGCCAACTCAGGTCTGCAGGCCAAGGGGGGTGTTCCTCCGACTCTTCACCGTGCAGGGCAGCCCTTGCCCGTTCCCGGTGCCTGATAGGTTTTCCTTACTCATTTCTCCTGAATCCACCAAGACCAACGTCCCCTCAGGAGGAATGAGAAACCTCCAGGACCGACCTGTGCTGCCCTCACCCACCCCCCCGGGACTGTGGGGACAGGCGAGCCAGAGGCAGATGGACACCTCGGAGGCTGGGGTCTCAGTGAATGGCGGTGAGTCCCCCGTGGGCGTCATGATCCTCACAGGAGACAAAGCGAATTGGACAGACAAGCTCTTCTGAGCAAACTCGTAGGAAAACAACAAAGCTTAGTAAGTGCAGGTGTGGCCGCTGCACGACTAGTGTCGGAACTGGCCCAGGCCAGAGGCCAAGGCCACCCTGGACAGCTGGGTCTGCGGCCTGTCAGTATCGCTTGATAGATCATTCCCCTAATCTTGTCCTTAAAAACACAGATTTCTATCTCTTCACTGATTTCTCTCTCTCCTGAGAATGCTTCTTCCCAGAAGTACGGCCCAGTTACCCCATCGACTGCCAGCACCGTCGGAATACGGCCGTCTGCTCCTGAGCCGGTGAGTCATTTTCTCCCCTGTAACGTAGGCGAGGACTGAGGCCTCGGGACAGACTTCCCCGAGCCTGGATGGCAGCGTGGACACGGGGATCTCAGGCTCCAGGGTTTGGCCACGAGGCTGTGCCCACAGTGGCCCCGTGCTTCCGTGGCCCTGCGCTTCCGTAGCCCCGGTGGGTCTGTGTGTGAGCAGGCCACGGGGTTTTCTGAGTTTGCAGTGCAGCCGTTACCGAGGGTCGAGAGGAAGAATTCTGGGAGGGAGGCAGCCGGGATCTTTTGGTCAGCTCCCAGATACTTCTGTAGCTACGGCGTATTCATGAAGGCCCACGGCGATGGTCAAGATTCCAGCTAGGGGTGTGGAGAACTCCGCGTGACCCCGTCCCTCGCTGCTGCCTCAGCTCCGTGGAGCCTGTTCTGGGGCTGGTGCGTCATTGCCGCCTCTGCACGGAGAGGCCCAGGAACACGTTACTCGGTCCCGGCCAGCCAGTGCTCTGCGGGCGGGGCCGGGGGCGACCTCCTCCTGGGTCCGGTCTGTGCGGGCTGCCGGGACAGGCGATCTCGCGCTCATTCTGGAATGTCGCTTCATCACTCTTTGAAGCTCTCCCCAAGGTAAGATTTATGAAGTAGACAAACAAAAACAGACAAGCAAAAAGACTGATAAAAGTCTATGACAAGAGAACATACATATATCTGCAAATAGAAGATCGGCTGTCATCACCTCCCCGAGGCACATGTTGAAATAAAAACATCATCTGGTGTCAGGTCCTCTCGTCTGTCTTTGTTCTTCATGCGACGTGTCTGCGCAGAAGAGGCAGGTGGAGGCCAGTCCACTGCGGCCACGACGGATTTGGCGGATTCAGGGTAGCGCTCTACTTGTTGGCAGGAGGGAAGGCGGGGGTGGCTCTGGGGCCCCGACCGCTCCCTGGCTCTGGTTACAGGTCCCTGCTCGAGACGTCCCCTGCTCCCTGCAGGGACCACATCCAACACCACCGGCTCTTGGAGCTGGGGACGCGTCCTCTCGTCTTTTACCTGGTAAGTCGGTGACTCCCTGTGCTTCTGGGGGGGCGTGGCTGTTCAAAGGGTCGCTGCGGTGCCTGAGGGCAAACCACCGTGCCCCCATGAGTTCTCTTTCTCCTTCTGGTTTTTAAAGTTCTTTTTTTTTTTTTTTTTAAGATTTTATTTATTTATTTGACAGAGAGAGATCACAAGTAGACGGAGAGGCAGGCAGAGAGAGAGAGGGAAGCAGGCTCCCTGCTGAGCAGAGAGCCTGATGTGGGACTCGATCCCAGGACCCTGAGATCATGACCTGAGCCAAAAGCAGAGGCTTTAACCCACTGAGCCACGACGCCCCAAGGTTTTTAAAGTTCTTAAATTGGCATTTGGCCTGGGCATCAACTCCCTGTGTTGGGTGTGTGGCCACATGACCCGCATCCCGACCAAGATGGAGAACATTCCCTCTCCGGAAAGTTCTGCAGCTCATCCCTGTCAGCACCTCTCCTCAGACCCCGAGGGGACCACACTATGGCTGTGGCCCAGCTTTGTCATGTCTGTCACTTCCTGAGGTGGGAGGACTCGGCACATCCCCCTCCCGCCCCCACCGTGGCCGGGCTTCTCTCTCCGAGCGTCATGTGCGAACCTCACCCCGGCGGCCCCTGGGACTCGGATGCGGTTCCCTTGTGCTGCTCGTGCCATTCTCTTGGTGGATGCGCCCCCCTGCTCCCATCTCCTGTTACGACATTACGCCTCGTTCTAGTTTGGGAACCCTATGAATGAAGTGGACATAAACACAGACACAGCTCTTGACGAAGAGATGTGCTCATTTTGGGAACGATTGTGTCGATTTTCTATCACTGTGTAACCATCGCCGCAAACACTGTGGTGTCTGTCATCCCGTGGTTGCGTGAGTCCGAAGTCGGCTGAGCCCAGCTGGTCCTCTGTTCGGGGTCAAGGCCACAGTCAAGGCGCCTGCAGGGCGTGACCTCTTTGGAGCTCAGAGCACCCAGGTTGCCCGGCAATAGTTCACCAGGCCCTAGAAGCAGGGCACAGGCCCCCAGGGGCTGCCCGGAGCTCCTGCCGTGAGGCCCTCACCTCAGCTTGCTTCCTCATGGCGGGCAGGAAAGCTCCCCCATCCGTGGAGATGGAGCCATCCCAGTGTCCTGCTCGGGAGGGACCTCTGCCTTTGCCGCGAGCACAGCCTGTCTGGGGGGTGACGTCCATCCTCTGACAAATGACACGGTAGGAAGCAAGTCTCAAGTCCAGGGCACTCGCGGAGAAAGTTACACCAAGAAGTTAGCACCTCCTGGAAGAGCAGGGGGGTCCCTGGCGTCCTCCCACCTCAAGAGGGTCGTCAGGGTGGCCCACGTTTTGCTTCGGTCGTGCACTGACTTCTGATCCTGCCAGCGGGGCTCCGGGTCCCAGCGGTCCCCGTCTCGACCGATGCTGAACGTGACGTCGGGATGTTGTGAATGCACCCGCTGACGCACGTGTCGGGGTCCCTGACGATCTAGGGCTGAAAGCTCAGCTCCCTGTCATTTCTGGGGGAGGCGATGGCCAGCACATACATGTGATGTGTGGCAACTCCTCCCACGTGGTGGAGAAGAGGTTGTTTTCAATCCGCCCTTACCCTGGGAGATAGACAAAAGCTAACCTTCTCGTGTGGCACCGTCCCCGCTACTCCTTGTGAAAACAGGAAGGGTGCGAACACAGATTACTGGAATTTAGGAGTGAATTTACCAAGATCACACACCTCAAGGCTGACATACAGAATAAAGTGCGTTCATGTAAACCAACAATGTAAACACAGGTGCAAAAAGAGAACATAAATTTAGATGGTGGTAATATTTACAGAACGATAACAAATCTCAACAGGAAAAGGTCTAATGAAGATGTACAAGAGTGACACACACACGCGTGCACACACGCACACTCATATACATGCACACACATGCACACTCACACGCACACACACACATGCACACGCACGCACACACAATCACTGAGAGAGGCTGAAAAAACAAAGCCCAGAGGCATGCGTCAGGTGTGTGTTCTAAAGCTTCGATGCAGTCGCCGTCAACACGCAGATGTACTCCTCTGTGGGAACAGGTGACTGTAACATGCTTGTGGACGTGCAAAGGTACAAGGACCCCGAGCATCTCAAACACAAAACCAGGAAGGACGTACTTTGCTCAGTACTGAGACGTACTACACACACGCAGTTCCTAACATGGTGTGCTGTTTGCACTAGAGGAGACCAGAGAAGGCCGAGCACAGAAACACACCCGTGCACACCCGAGAGCTGATTTATTAAAAAGGCAAAGTAAGGCAAAGGCAAAAAAGAAAAAAAAAAAGGCGAAGAGTGGGTGGTTTGCTGACACACACGAAAAATAGAAAGTTTGGCCCTTACCCAGATCACACCCCAAGCGTAATTTCTGATGATGCATCTGCGGTGTAGACGAGCACGTCTGGGAGCTTGAGGCAGGCAGGCTTTCTTCCAGCAGACTCACAGAATATTAACTCCAACCGGGAAAGACGACACGCTGGTTTATATAAGAATTATTGACTTTATTCATCAAGGAAAACCTGCCCGAAGAGACACTGGCCTCCCACCATCTGACCAGGACTTGTGTGGGGTTTGTAAGAAAACCCCTAAGTAGCAATTACACGAGATGTGAGCTGGAAGCAGACGAGCTCTGTGATCACCCCAATGAACTGCGGCGATGTGCCTGCGCCCCCAGGGCACCCCCTGCGGGGTCAGGCCCTGAATTCTGCAGAACTGCATAGAGTCCATTCCCAAGGGCTCAGGCTGTGCCCCAAGCCCGGCCAGTTCACCTTTGGGGAAACACCTGCTTTAGGGTGGGGAATTGCAGATGCTCTTCCTGGTGCCAGAATTCAGTTTCAAGTCATTTATTTAAGGGTGTCCCCCAGGTGCTGTACACAGGAAACTGACATAACATTGTGTGCTGAGTATATATTCATAAGAATAACTGAGAAGATATTTGCAAATGACAGTACAAACAAAAGGTGGATATCCAGGATCTATAAAGAACTCCTCAAACTCAACACACACAAAACAGACAATCATATCAAAAAATGGGCAGAAGATATGAACAGACACTTCTCCATGAAGACATACAAATGGCTATCAGACACATGAAAAAATGTTCATCATCACTAGCCATCAGGGAGATTCAAATTAAAACCACATTGAGATACCACCTTACACCAGTTAGAATGGCCAAAATTAACAAAACAGGAAACAACATATGTTGGGGGGGATGAGGAGAAAGGGGAAGCCTCTTCCACTGTTGGTGGGAATGCAAGTTGGTGCAGCCACTTTGGAGAACAATGTGGAGATTCCTCAAGAAATTAAAAATAGAGCTTCCCTATGACCCTGCAATTGCACTACTGGATATTTACCCCAAAGATACAGATGTCATGAAAAGAAGGGCCATCTGTACCCCAATGTTTATAGCAGCAATGGCCACGGTCGCCAAACTGTGGAAAGAACCAAGATGCCCTTCAACGGACGAATGGATAAGGAAGATGTGGTCCATATACACTATGGAGTATGATGCCTCCATCAGAAAGGACGAATACCCAACTTTTGTAGCAACATGGACGGGACTGGAGGAGATGATGCTGAGTGAAATAAGTCAAACAGAGAGAGTCAATTATCATATGGTTTCACTTATTTGTGGAGCATAACAAATAGCATGGAGGACATGGGGAGTTAGAGAGGAGAAGGGAGTTGGGGGAAATTGGAAGGGGAGGTGAACCATAGAGACTATGGACTCTGAAAAACAGTCTGAGGGGTTTGAAGTGGCGGGGGTTGGGAGGTCGGGGTACCAGGTGGAGGGTATCAGAGAGGGCACGGATTGCATGGAGCACTGGGTGTGGTGCAAAAATAATGAATACTGTTTTTCTGAAAATAAATAAATCAATTTAATTAAAAAAAAACAAATAAACAACCCCCCCCCAAAAAAAACAAAAAAACAAACCAATGAAAGTGCCCCCAGGAGAGGCCGGTAATGGTTGGGATAAGATGCTGGACAAGGCCAGGCAAGGGCAGGATTTCAGGAGGAGACTCGGCCTCTGCCTGACAGATCAGAGATCCCAGTCAGAGATCCCAGGTGGGTCAGGGACGTGGGCTCCTGTGGGGTCAGTCCCCGTGCAGGCCTCCCAAGGACCTTGGCTCCTATGGCTTGCCAGGCTCAGGACGCCCAGGGGACCCCCGGACAAAGTCTGTTCACAGCCGTTCACAGCCTACTTTGGGGCTGGGGATCTGCAGGAATCGGGGAGCAGTGCTGGGACCCTCAAGCCTCCTGGAAGCGGAGCCCAGACGGGAGCCAATGTGAGAGAAAGATCTCTCTCTCTCTCTCTCATTCTCTTTGTCAAATAAATAAAATCTTTTTATAAAAAGAGTTTAAAAAATGATCATTATTGGTCCCTTCTAATTGAAATAAAATTATGGGTAATTGTCCTTATGATGTTAGTTAGTACTCATTGATTGTATGATATAGGTAATGTGAATTAAAAGGGATTTCAAGAAAATGAAATAAAGGTGAAACACATAAAAAAAATAAAAAAACTGAAGTATAATTACCCTGCGGCGTGGTGTTAGTACACACACAGTGAACAGTACAGTGATTGAGCGGCCACGCACGGACTCAGTCCCGTCCCAAGGGCAGTGCCCGCACGGCGTCATTACAGTGTCGCCTACACTCCCTGCGCTGTCCTTTTCATCCTGTGACTTACTCATTGTGTAACTGGAAGAATTTGTATCTCTTAATCCCCTGCATCTGTCTGACCCCTCCCCACCCCCACTGCCCCTCTGCAAACCACACGTTTGTTCTCTGTGTTCATGAGTTTGTTCATTTTGTTTTCTAGATCGACCGAGGAAGTCATACAGTATCTGTCTTTTATTTATTTATTTATTTATTTATTTATTTATAAAATTTCTTTTCAGTGTAACAGTATTCATTATTTTTGCACCACACCCAGTGCTCCATGCAATCCGTGCCCTCTCTGATACCCACCACCTGGTACCCCGACCTCCCACCCCCGCCCCTTCAAACCCCTCAGATTGTCTTTCAGAGTCCACAGTCTCTCATGGTTCACCTCCCCTTCCAATTTCCCCCAACTCCCTTCTCTCCATCTCCCCATGTCCGCCATGCTATTTGTTGTGCTCCACAAGTATCTGTCTTTCTCTGACTGACTTACGTCCCTTACCATCACACCCTCTAGCTCTGTCCATGTTGTCGCAGACAGTAAGATCTCATGCTCTGTTACTGCTCTGTAATATTCCCAAATAACTACAGACACATCTTTACCACTCATCTATCGATGGCACTTGGGCTGCTTACATTTCTTGGCTGTTGTAGATAAAGCTGCTGTAAACATTGAGGAGAGTGTATCCCTTTGAATTCGCGCTTTTGTATCCTTTGGGTAAATTCCCTTTAGTGTGATTACTGGAAGGTGGGGTAGTTCTGTTTTTAACATTTTGAGAATTTTTCTGTCCTATCACACATGAATGTGTGGGCATATATCTGATGACATTAAATTATGTTACTTTCTACAAATTTATTCAAATTTAAAAATAAAGTTTTATTGCATTAAAGTCCATATTGGGAAATGAAGATATAGAAAAAAGTCATGCACATACTAGGCGATCAAATAAATATTAATATGAATATATCAGTATGAATAAATAAATATCACTGGATAAATGTCAAGTAGTTTTGCTTAAGAAAACAAACAAACCAACCAACCTGGCAATGCTGTAATAGTTTACACCTGCTGATTCTAGCACTGCCCAGGCACCTGAAGCCATTCTCCTATACCTGCAATCACTCCACGGCTCATAATCAGGTAAAATACAGATACTTGAGAGACAGTCATAAATTATTTCTAGATTCTGGTGTCCTAAAGTTTTCAGATAATTGGAATGATATTTTATTTTATTTATTTTATTTATTTCTTCGATTGCATACCCTAGAGATAATGCAAATATAGAACTTTTTTTTTTAAAGAACATAAAAGTATTAAAGTATTGGGCACTTTCTGACTAATAAATATCTTACACTATTGAAAAATTACCAAAATTCAAACAGTTCATGTGCAGCTTCAGTGTCTGAGAAATTATATTGCTGACCAAAACAAGTCAAAAGAATATTTGCTTTTGCAGTTTTCCTACACTGGTTTAAGATTGTACAAGAAAGATGCACAGGATCCCTGGGTGGCTCAGTGGGTTGAGCCTCTGCCTTCACTCAGGTCATGATCTCAGGGTCCGGGGATCGAGCCCTGCATCGGGCTCTCTGCTCAGCGGGGAGCCTGCTTCCTCCTCTCTCTCTGCCTGTCTATGATCTCTGTCTGTCAAATAAATAAATAAACTATTAAAAAAAAAGAAAGATGCACAAACATTTTGGAAGCAACAATTGACATGGAATTACTGAGTCAAAGTATCTGGAAGATATTATGCAGTAAAACAAGCTAGTTGTAAAAATGATAGAGCCTAAAATTTTATAGACATCCTGGAAAGAGTAAAGTTGAAGTCTTTCTGTTCCCTGAAATATTTGTATTTTCAAAGTGTGTTTTATATAAATGACTGTTCATCTAAGTGACCATTACCCAGTTTAAATAATGGAACCATCATTCAGAAAAGTGTGAAGTGAGGACAGTGGCTGCCCATGAGAGGAAGTTTGGAAAAAGCAAGTGGAAGGAGTTTTAGAAGGAATAATAAGTGGGTTTACGTAGATTTATAGGAACAAATACTGCATAAAACATAACAGTAGACACATAAGTATTAGTCTTTGAGGTTATGAGTTCAGCCAAGAATAAAGATGTAAAAAAGAAATAAAAATTCTATCCCCAAACATACGAGTTTCCTTTTCCCTGAAAAGATAAACTATTCTTTGAAGTCAACATTCAAAATCATTACTACCATTAAATAAGGTCAGTCTTTGTAAATTCTTTTTTTTTAAATTTTATTTATTTATTTGTCAGAGAGAGATCACAAGTAGGCAGAGAGGCAGGCAGAGAGAGAGGAGGAAGCAGGCTCCCCGCTGAGCAGAGAGCCCGATGTGGGGCTCGATCCCAGAACCCTGAGATCATGACCTGAACTGAAGGCAGAGGCTTAACCCACTGAGCCACCCAGGTGCCCCAGTCTTTGTAAATTCTTCACCTTAAACAGCTTTAAAGATGGATGATCAGGATGTTGCAAGAAAAACCATATTTTTCAAAATGTACCTCTTCTTAAATAATAAAGGAATACAGGCTAGAAGCAATTTTCTACCAGGATTTGAATAAAGAGATTCAGATAAAGTCACCCTAAAATGTGAAACTTTTATTTTTCTATTTTCCACCAACAGTCTCCGCTCCATTTCAAGCTCCTAAGGAAGACTCTGAGCTTGAGAACCTGGGCACTGGCTTCAGAACCTGTCTCCAAATTGGCAAGCAAGCAATTCCAGGTTATTTCAATATTTGTTTAAAACAAGGTGATGGGTATTCAGGAGGGCACGTATTGCATGGAGCACTGGGTGTGGTACAAAAACAATGAATACTGTTACTCTGAAAAGAAATTTAAAAACTGACAATTAAAAGTTATAAAAAAAAAAGAAAAAATCATTTTAAGTATCAAACATTTAAGAAACAAGTTGCACCAAATCTCTACCATCTCTTTCACAGATAGAAGCAGAGGGAATGCTTTCTAACTCATTGTATTAGGCCAGTTTTATCTTACTACCCAAACTGAAGACATTACAAGGAAAGACAACTGAAGACTAATAGCTCTCATGGACATAGACTTAAAAGTCCTCAACAAAATATTAGCAAATTGAGTTCAACAATGCATAAAAAAATTATACATCATGGTCAAGTAGGATTCACCCATGATACACAGGGCTGGTTCAGCATTTGAAATCAATTAATGATCCATCACAACAACAGACTTAAAAGAAAAACCATATGATTATATCAACAGAGACAGAAAAATCATTTGACAAAATCCAACATCCATTTATATAACAAAATGCTACCAGTAAGTTAGAAATAGAGGGGGACTTCCTCAGGCTGGTAAAGAATACCTACAAAAACCTATAGTTAACATCCTACTTAAAAATGAGAAACTTGGGGCACCTGGATTGCTCAGTGGGTTAAGCCTCTGCCTTCAGCTCAGGTCATGATCTCAGGGTCCTGGGATCGAGCCCCACATTGGGCTCTCTGCTCTGCGGGGAACCTGCTTCCTCCTCTCTCTCTGCCTGCCTCTCTGCCTACTTGTGATCTCTCTGTCAAATAAATAAATAAAATCTTTTAAAAAATGAGAAACTCAAGACTTTTGCACTAAGATCAGTACAAGACAGGAATGGGAAGGAAAATAAAAAGCTGTCCTTGTAGATGATAATACTATCTATGTAGAAAATCTGAAAGAACTGAACCCACCCACCCCATAAAAAGAAACCACCCTGAAACTAATATGTGGTTATAACAAGGTTGTAAGACACAAGGGAATCTATAAAAATCATTTGCAAATAATGAGCAAATGGAATTTGGAATTTAAAAAGAATATCAATTTACATTAACATTCCCTCAAAATGAAATACTTAGGATACAACTAACAAAATATGTACGTGATCTAAATGAGAAGAGCTACAAAACTCTAATAGGAATCTTTTTTATGTCAAAAAGTGTTCTAGTAAGAAAGCAATAAATAAATCAATAATGGCATAGAAAAATGGTGAGCTGTTCCATGTTCATGGATAGGAATGTTCAATACGGTCAAGATGGCACCTTTCCCAAGTTGATCCATAGACTCCAAGCAATCCCAGGAAAAACTTTAGCATAAATATCGATATTGATCAACGGACTCAAGGTTTACCTGGAGAGACACAGGACCCAGCATCCCAGCACAATACTGAAGGAGGAAGGCCGAGGACAGACGCGACCTGACCTCAAGACTCACCAGACACCTGCAACAGCCCCAACAGTGTCATACTGGCAAAGGGATTGGTGAGTAGACCCAGGGAACAGAACAGAGATCAACAGAGCAGGACACTGATCCCAACAGTAGAACCGCATTCAACCCACTGAGTTCTGACAAAAGAGCGAAGGTGATATAATGGAGTAAGAGGCATTTTAACAGATGTGCTGAAGAAGTGGACGTCTGCAGCTGGGAGAGTGAATCTGGATACAGACTTACATCCTTCATGAAAGTTATCTCAAAATGGATCGAGACCTGAATGCAAACCACAACACTATAAAATTCCCAGAAGATAATGTGAGTCAGTGTAGATGACCCTGGGTGTGGTGATGCTTTTTGAGATAGGACACCAAAGACGCAATTCATGAAAGAAATGATTGATAAGCTAGACCTCGTTAAAATTAAAAATGTATGATCTGTGAAAGATAATCTCAGAAAAGCTAGAAGATAAGTCACAGGCTGAGAGAAAATATTTGTAAAGACACGTCTGATCACGGATTGTTATCCAAAATATGCACAGAACTCTTAAAACACGCCAATAAGGAAACAAGCAACCTGATTATAAAATGGGTTCTGTACTCCGGGGCTAAAGATACATTCTATGTTAATAAAAAAATAATAAATTTTAAAAAATGGTTTCAAACCTTGACAGGCACTTCACCAAAGAAGATGTGTGGATGGAAAATAAACACACACACAGACGGTGCACATCGTGTGTTCCCAGGAAAATGCAGTGTCATTCAGTGAACCGCTCAGATGGTCAGACGTAAGCACACCGAGAACACCAATTGCAAGCACGTGTTTGGAGCAACAGAAACGCTCCCTCGTTGCTGGAGGGCTTGCAAAACAGCGCAGCCCCTTTGAAAGACGGTTCGGTGGTTCCTTACAAAACAAAACACACTCTTGCCATGGGGTCCAGCAACCCTGTTACTTGGAGTTGAAAACATGTCCACACAGAAACACGCTCACAGAGGTTCACAGCAGCTGCATTCACAGCTGTCAAAACTTGGAAGCCACCAAGATGTCCTTCGTAGGGGATGGGTAGATAAATTGGGGCTCACGCAGACAATAGACTATTATTCAGGGCTAAAAAATGAAATGAACTGTATCAATCCATAAAAACCCATTAAGGAGCCCTTGATCATATCCTAAGTGGAAGAAGTCAGTTGGAAAAGGCTGCACACTCTGGGACTCCGACTATGCCCCATTCTGAAAAAGGCACAACGGTGGGGACAGGGAGAAGGTTGGTGGCTGGCAGAGGGCCCATATGCTGAGCCCCGTGCACCTTTAAGACAGAGAACATGCTCTAAGTGACAGTACAAGGGACACATGTCATACACATCTGCCCAAACCCACAGAAGGTACCATATCCTGAGAACCCTAGGTCCGCTGTGGATCCGGGGTGACTACGACGTGTCCGTGTAGGTCAGGGACCAAAGCTAACGTGTGGCTCTGCCAGGGTGTCGATGACCAGGGGGCTGTGTGGGAGGGACGCTGTGTGGGCACTTCCTGCACCTCTCTCCCAGTTTTGTTAAAAACCTAAAAGTGTTCTAAAAAATGGAATTTTGAAAGAAATAACTAAAGTGACCAAAGATTTTGGATTAATACTTTGTGCAAGAGCTTGAAATTTAAAATTTTCTAAAAGCAAAAGACATGATGCATCTAACCAGGGCTTGTAGAGTAAACAATTTTATATTGTTAGACATAACACAAAATTCAGGACGAAGTGATGAAATCAGATGATTCAGCTTAGAAAAAATACATTGTTTGGTTTATATCTTTTTCTCATCTGTCTGGGTCCCTGGGAAACAGACACCAGATTGGCCTCAGAGGTGCAGGGTGATCGGGGTGAAGACTGTTAAGGGGGAGGCCGGGGTGCGAGCAGGCGGGAGCCTCGGAAGGACTCGGGTGTGCGGGAGCAAGGTGGGGGAGGGGCTGTGCTGGAGGGAGCCTCAGAGGCTTCTAGAACCCCCTTCACGGAGTGCCTTGGAAAGGCCTGTGCAATCTGTGGGGGTGACACAAGGGACGGAGGGATCCTTCGTCAGTCCTGACCGGGGGACTGTGTGCTTCCCATCCTTACTGTCCTGCCAAAAAGGTCTCCCCGTGGAGCGTGTCGCTGGCCACCCAGATGAGATGCGGGTCCGCCTTCCCTCCGTTTCTACAAACCGAGCTGGCGGGAGAAGCTTCAGCTCCCAAGAGGCGCTCACAGAGATAGCAGACAGAGCCCCGCTGGGCGCCGTGATGGAGGGGAGTGGGGTGCGCGGTGCTGTGGGGGCCAGGGGCTCTGTGCACACGGGGGCTGTGCGGGGCCAGGGCTCTGTGGACACGGGGGCTGTGCGGGGCCAGGGTTCTGTGGACACGGGGGCTGTGCGGGGCCAGGGCTCTGTGGACACGGGGGCTCTGCGGGGCCAGGGCTCTGTGGACACGGGGGCTCTGCGGGGCCAGGGCTCTGTGCACACGGGGGCTGTGCGGGGCCAGGGCTCCCAGCTGCTGCCAGTGAGGGGCCCAGCGCGGGCGCGATTCCCTGCTCCTTCGGAACATGTTCACCGACTCCAGGATTACCACGTTTTGTCCATTTCCTGTCCCAGAACTCGAATTCCATTTAAAATGAAATTATTTTAAAGTTAGCTCTTTAATAAACTTAGAAGAACATACAGTCTAAGAAAAATGAGTCTTTTTTTCCGACGGCCATCTGCGGTTAAATCCAGGATCCAGACGGCGGAGCAGGAATCAAGCACCGGGATTACTTTAATCCTGATGGATGCCTGTGGGAGCCCCAAGGCCTCCTTATCCCCGATTTAAAGACAGTTTTCAAGATGCCTAAAAATCCAGTCTGTTCCTCACAGGGCGGCAGCTCGGGTTCCAGCTTCCAGAAAAAGAAATGTCAACCCGGCGAAGGAGCCTGCCCTTAGGGAGACCCTGTGGCTCCACGCTCGCTCCGCTTTCTTTCTCACGGGCGGTCAGAGCCCGTTGTCCGTCGGTGCCGTCCAGATGTGCTGACTCTGGAAAATCTGCACACGTGTCTCAGTAGGAGATCATCTCAATATTCGGTTGTATTTTAGGAGAAAATAAAGCATTTTAAAAAACGGATTCCCAAATTCATGTCTTGAATATTGACCCAACAGGCAAAGCATTTTGTTGACGAAAAATTAGATTCGATTTTCCTAGTGTCCCCTCTTTCCTCCCTTTCGGTGGAGACTCCCCCAGCAGCAAAGCCTTGTGTCGTTGCGCAGAGGGAGGCTGTGAGCCTGTCCCTGGCCACCAGCTTCCGGCCCCCTCCGGTCCGTGCCCCGCTGCATGTGGACTTGAACAGAGCACGTCATAGCCATTGTCCAGGCTAAGAATTCAGATCCAAAGGAAAGGAGACCGTCAGACTCAAAAGGAAACTCAGAGCTGCTTTCTTTCCAGTCGTCTCTTCGCTGCATCAACGTAGAGACAGACGTGGAGAGCAGGAATGTATTGGGCCAAATGTCCGCAGGCAGCTCGAAGGCAGAACGCCAAAAGGGTCCGAATGGTTAGAGGTTGCAACCAAAGTCCCGATTCACCCAATTTTGATTTTTACGCTGGAGAACCGTAAAATTGAAGGGGCATCATAAGGCAGGTAGATCAATTCGAAAACTGATGTAAATATATACCGGAAATTGATTTTATTAACGTTAACATTAAAAAGAACAGAGAAAGTCAGACAACCCTCAGGAAAACTGACCAAACGTTGGCCACAAACCCTAAGTTACACCATCAAAACTGCATTTCACGTGGTCTGGGATTTCACCACGAAACTAAATCATAAATATACCAAAGGAAAGATACGTCGATCTGCCTTTGGTGAATTTTTTGGGCATTAGTCGGGCGTGGTGCTCTCTGCGCTTCCTGGGTCTGTGGCTTGATGTCGGACAGTAACGTGGAGAAATCAGTGGTCATTATGGTTTCAGATCCTTCTGTTCCTTCTCTCGCCCCCTCCGGGCGATCCCACGAAGCGTGTGGGATGTTCTGCTCTGTTCTTGTCTCTGCCGTTGGCTGTCGGAGGTTTCCACTGACACCTTCGCTCAGGACTTCTCCTCCGCGTGTCGGGTGTGCTAAGAAGCCCATTGCGGACATTTTCGTTTCTGTGTTTTCTGTGTTTTGGTCCCCAGCATAGTTCCTGGTTGTTTCTCAGGACTTCCACCTCTCTGCTGACAGCGTCTGCCTGCTCGTGCACACTGCTGACGCCATCTGTTAGCAGTCTCGGGGAGCCGACCACCGTGTCCGGAGCCCAGGCTGGGGACTTGGGGAGTTGACCACCGTGTCGGGAGCCGCTGGGGACTCGGGGAGTCGACCACCGTGTCGGGAGCCCCGGGCTGGGGACTCCACTCTCCGCGGGGTCAGGGCCTGACACTGTCCCTCATCTTCACGTTGCGTTTTTTGCCTTTGCGCGTGCTGGACGTGAGGTGACCTGGAGGTGTTCGGTGATCTGGTGCGGTGTGATGTGGGGAGGGGGGGTGTCTTCCAGTCCAGTGACAAGGGTCCGTGTTTCCTCCATGAGCTGGGCAGGGTGTCTGGGGGCTGGAGGTGGGTCTTTTCTCTCCCCAGGTAGGTCAGGCTGTGGCCAACTAGTTTCCCCTGAGGACAGGCTTGTCGGGAAGGAGAGGGCTCTGCTCTATTTCACACTGGCTCCTCCTCCCTCCCCACCAAAACCCAAGGAGGAGCTTTCTCTTCTGTTAGGAGTTCCTTTGGGATAAAACCTGCAGAAGCCTGGGCATCTGGGGTCCTGGGTATGTTCCCTCTGTTTCATCCACATGGAGCTTCCAGTAATCATCCATCCCCCCGCAGATGTCCTGCCCAGCACGGGTCCTGCTCTTGCAAAGCATGATTCTCTCTATCTGCCTGCAGGTCCCTCCAATTCTGGGGGCAGCAGTTTGTCCGGGGACATTGTTCCTGCAGATCCGAGGATAGCTGTTCACTTTCCAACTGGTTCGGCTTTAACTTGCTGTTAGGATGGAGTGCTGACTTCCACGCTCCGTGTACACCAGACGAGAATGTGTGTAAACTTGAGACCCACACATCCGGAGCGTATCACACGGCGACGGTAGTTCGGTGAGGTCAGCTGTGAGAGCACATAGTTGGTAGACACACCCCACAACCTACAGCGGATGGTCGCACCGTGTTGTTTCAGAGGAAGCCACTGCGATGGGACAGCATCCCCACTACTGGTCCACAGACAAGCACATTAGAGAGGCAGTAAACGTAATCTTGCTGAGTAGAAGGATGATATGTATAAAATCCAGGTACATTTTCATACCAGCCCCAAGAAGATAAAAGTTAAATATTTTAACCTGTTGTATGGATAACATGATACTTAAAAACGGATGTGCAAAAGCCGTGAAGTAGAAAAGTATAAAACCGTGTTGTGTGACTCACGCGGCCTGGCCAGAGGAAAGAGGCGCCACACACACGGGCTCCACGACACTCACGTGAGGGGCTGATTCTCTCGCACGCAGATCTGTGACCTCAACCCTCACATTCAGAGCCGAGCGTGTCAGCCTGGACTGAGAAGTCGTTTCTCAGACGGGATCGGAGTGCGAGAGGTCAGCAACCAGGTAGCAGGGCTCACGGCCCTGCCCCCATAATTTCTTTTTCTTTCTTTTTTTTTTAAGATTTTATTTATTTATCAGAGAGAGAGAGGGAGAGAGCGAGCACAGGCAGACAGAAAGGCAGGCAGAGGCAGAGGGGGAAGCAGGCTCCCCGCCAAGCAAGGAGCCCGATGTGGGACTCGATCCCAGGACGCTGGGATCATGACCTGAGCCAAAGGCAGCTGCTTAACCAACTGAGCCACCCAGGTGTCCCCTGCCCCCATAATTTCTTATCAGGCTGCAGTCACGAAGGCACCTTGCTGTGGGCACCTACGTGCTGGGGGGCGAGTCTAGAGCCCGGCGGCTCAGCCTTTCACACACGGACACTGTCTGCACTGGCACACCATGACGCACAGCAGTCCGGACATAAAGTCATGAACAGAACTACAATAACTGTTTCTATATGAGAAAAAAAAAGAACAATTTCCCAAGATTCAGTTCTAAGCCGACCGTAGACCTAAATGTGAAAGCAAAACAGTGAACATCTCAAAAGACAAGACGGAGGAATTTCTTCATGGTCTCAAAGTAGAGCAAACGTTTTCTTTCTTTCTTTTTTTTATATTTTATTTATTTATTTGACAGAGAGAGAGAGAGATCACAAGTAGGCAGAGAGGCAGAGGGAGAGGCTCCCCGCTGAGCAGAGAGCCCGATGTGGGACTCGATCCCAGGACCCCAAGATCATGACCTGAGCCGAAGGCAGAGGCTTTAACCCACTGAGCCACCCAGACGCCCCAAACGTTTTCTTTCTTTTTAAGACAAGACAGAAAACTACTAACTGTAGAGAAAAGGATAAATCAATTTATATTTCAAATCTATATTAAATTTAAGAACTTTTCTCCAGCCAATGAGATTATAAGCAAAAGTCCAGTTAAAGTGTGGAGAGAAAAAAAAAGGCAAATCTATAAAATTTTAAATGCATTATTTGTGTCCAAAATACATAAAGACATCTTACAAAGCAATGACAGAAAGGGAATCCAGTAGAAAAATGGTGCAGAAAGTGACCGGGTGATTTCCAGAGGAGGAAATGGGAGGTGGTGAGGACGGGCAGAAGGATGTCCCCCACCCGCTGTGGGCACATCACTGCCGTCACCGTGGGAATCTGCCCACTGGGGTCACCCACTGTTCCTGAAGACGTGTGTCCCTGCGGCTCGGGGATCACCCGAGAAGACGCGGGCAGTGGGCGCAGGGTGCGGGAGAGGTCATGGCGGCCTGAAGAGTGACGTCAGACATGGGGACTAGGGCATTGCCAGTGGGGTGGCGGGTCTGTCTGTGGCTGGTGACGGTCCACACCCACCAGGAAGGCTGCTCGGTGTGGATGTGCGTGATGGAGACTAATCTCGTAAACACAGCATCCGTCCGTAGAAAGCAGACAAAGAGGAACACGTATTTTAAATTTCATTCGTAGGAAATGCTAAAACAGAAGTGAACATTAGACCAGTGGTACACGATGCAAATGCATGTGGTAGAAAAAAAAAAAAGACAAGAGTCTTAAGACCAAAAGGTGGGACAGAAGCTACCACGAGTGGCAAGAAACCCACAGGATGCTTCAGGCTGCCCTTGGCAGAACGTGCTCACTTTTGAGATCTGCGACTACGTGTTAAGCTCCAATAGGCGAGTTATACTTCCAAAATAAAGAAAACATGTGACCCCACGGGCTGTCTGAAGACCACCCACAGGAATGAAGAGAAGAGATCCACGTGCAAATGCACCCGCGAGCCCAGGAGCGCAGCCTCACCAGGTGGCAGGACTGTGGGGCGCTGCCAGTCTGCAAGCAGTCCACCCTTGGAACACAGAGATTTCCACCGTGACCAGAGGGCAAGGACAGGGTCGTGTGCGTCTGGCTCTGATAACGACGAGAGGAGTGTCTGCGAGTCGTCAGCGGTGGCCACTCGCCCTTCCAGAGCAGCCCACGGCACGATGTTCCCCCCAACCTGGAGACAGTCGCAGAGTGACTTCAGCAGAAACGCGGAGGCTATTTTCATCAGACTTTATGGTTCCTGGGATCCCAAACGCAATATTTTGTTGTGTGGCCATTTATTTCTGTCATGTTCAAGAACGGCCAGATGTGCAAGACCCTCCGGTACAGTTCCGAAGACCCTGAGTCCCAGCCCTCGGCTCGGGCCCCCAGGGAGCCCTGCGCTTTCTGAGCGCGGGCCACGTGGGAGCGGGGCTCAGCGCTGCTCCCCGGCGTTGGTGGGCACGGCTCAGCCCTCCTCGGTGCCAGGCGGTCGAGGGCAGGAGGCTCACTTTCAAACTGTAAACTGAAACCTTGTGACATCTGTGTGAAATCCCCAAGTCATATGTAATTATAAGTGGCCTTTTTCCCCTCGACAGACCGAGTTTGAACACAAAATGACACGCATTTAGTCGAGGACGTGAAGACCGGCTTGAGTGTCCCTCGCAGGGGCTCCGGCCTCTCCCTCTAGGCTCGCCCCATTTTCAGTCACAGGGTGAGATAGTGAAGTTCTGTCCTTTCGTTTTTTTGTATTTCAACTCATGTCTTTGTTGGGGGGACACTGCCTGAAATACACAAAAACCAGGCTTGGTCGGTCACGACACGGCACGCGCTCCTTGCTCGCCTCCCGCGGACCCTGGACTCGGCCCCCAGGGCAAGGACGTGCACATGCGTGTGGCAGGAGCAACCCTGGGTCCCTGAGCGGCCCGTGTCAGGTGGGCTGCCGCCGGGCGGGGGGGGGTCTCACCTCTCGTGGTGGCCAGTGGCCTTGCGCCGCTGACTGTTAGCTACTAGGTCTTCGGCCGTCTTGTCTCAGGTCTTCGCTGCGTTGTCAGCTCTGCCGCGGACGGACGGCACTTTGTCCTCCGTCTTTCCTGTCCAGCCTCCAAACTACATTTTTAAAAATCCTCCCACTGAGATTTCCGTGCAGACCGTAATTTGTGGAGAAGCCACAGCGGCAGGAGGGCCGGCAGATCACGCCGCAGAGAAAACCCTCAGAACCGCATATAAGAAATTCCTTTCCTTTTGAAGAAGAACAAACTTTTCCCCCACCTTAACTGTTTTTCTGGTTCGATTGCTGGGGAGACAGCGGACGGCGCCTCCTGTCTTACTCCTCACCGCGCCCATATCAAGCCTGATATGACCTGCTGTCCCTGCCTGTGGCCAGGGCACTGGGGGGGGCACCTCGCCGTCCCCCCGCCCCGGCACATCTGACCTGCAGCTGTCTGCTGTGAGGCCGTGTCCAGATCCAAGCCCTGGGTCCTATAGCCGCCGTCCGTCCCAGCCCCCACAGGCAGCTCTAGAAGCAGGACTGTGGTTCCTGCCTGTTCTGCTGCCTGGTGAGCTGCCCCCCATTTGGAGCCCCGACCTCCCCACCCCCCATCCTCCCAGTGTCCCTGGGGGCCCCCTGAAGGAGTTGTTGCCTTCACTGTGACCTGCTTTAGAGTGTCCCCTGCTGTCCCTCCTGCCAGACCCTGGGTGTCTTGCGGTCAGAGACCACAGCCCTCATCTCGAGAGCCTCAGCGTCTGGCATTTCCAGACCATGGCGGCTGGTCGGTACGTCGGGAACCGGCTTCAATCGAGGGCTCCTCAGCCAAAGCTCAACCAGACACATGCGGGTGGAGACTGATCCCGAGAAAGTGGCTGACGCCATTGGGGTTGGACGGCAGGCAGAGGGACCCTGAGCAGGACGAACCCCGACTGGAAGGGGTCCAGGGCAGGATGGCTTTCCTCAGGGACCACCTCACCCACCAGGGCAAACATCTCCTTCCCGGAAAGGCTTCAGTCACGTCAGAAAGACATTCTCAGACGTGGTTACATAAGGTAAGCTCAGGGTTTAGCTCTGGTTGCTGGATGGATCTCTGGTGGCATTTCAAGATTACGTGGTTATGGAAAGCAGCTGGATCAACACACCCCGTGTCAAGTATGGAGGGCAGACGAGTTAAAAACGGGGATTCACTTGATTTGATGCAGGAAATGGTACCTTAGGAGCAACTTGTATACTCCAAATATTTACTCCATGCACACAACTATGTCAATCCTGATAAAATACAGACTACAAAAACAAAATCTTTCTGCTTTTATTATAAACTACTTCCTAAACTCTTCTGTTATTTATTTCTTATATAACATAGTCAAAGTTGTATGGTACAGTCTTGGAGAAAGTTAAATTTAGGAAAATTCACTTCCTCTAAATGAACAGAGACTCTGGCGTGTCCTTGTCCTTCCGAAGCAGTGTTCTCACGTTGGACGCGGTTCTAGAGAAAAGTCCAAGGGCCCTTGGTTAGCCACATTGTCTACATGGCAGAGCCTGGGGCAGGGCTTGGTGTTCCAGACTTGCTTGGTGGGGTCACACCCAGGGCTCCAGTGGGACAAGAAGTCACGAGAAGCGACCAGAATTACAGGCAGCTGAGGAGAGGCTCAGGGTCTGGTACGCGGAGTCACCTGCATTCTGCCTCGGGAAGCACAGCTGTGGGTGTTCTGTGAGAGGGGCTGGCCCGGGGGCTGGACGCGGGCTGGGTGATGGGACGTCAGGCAGCTGCTGAAAACCAGACCCAGTGTCCCACTGATGTTCACAAAGGTCATGTGGCTTCACGCGTAACTGTCCAAAGTCATGTGGCTTTTCTCTTCAGCCCAAATTAGGGACGCATGGGAGGAAAAGCGACCTGGCGGTCTTGTGCAGGTCCTCCAGCTGGCCACGGGGCTGGGTGCCTGGCGTCCACGAGGCCCTGAGACTGAACACGGCACGGACACACCCGAGGCCACGTCCTGTCTGTCACCCCTGATGGAGATTCCCGACTGTTCGTCTTCAGAACCATCCCCTGTGAACAGAAGTGGGCCCCTGAAATTGTAGCTGCATTCTCAAGTCAGAAAACCCTGGCCTTCTCCAGGTTACTCTGACAGAAACATGACTCCGCTTTGCTAGACGAGCAAGACATTCCTGCTGGGCCCCACAAGTGCCCAGGCGCTGCCCTGGGCTGGGAGAACAACGTGTGAGCAGCAGGAGGACACGGACAGACTCACGGCACAGGTGAGTCTTACACTTGCCTCACCTGTAACAGGTAGGAAGATTGTGGGAGTCCTTTATGTTTTCTTTTCAGGACAGCATCTTTACAGTGAGCCGAACAACAGGCCCCACGTGATGTTGGAAACACATGGGTCTTCCCACTTGCTCTGAGGAGCTGCCCTGAGGCGTCTCCATCCCCACCTCCAGTGGTGGGGCGACCTCACAGGCACGGGCTCAGAGGCCGTGAGGACCTGGTTTCTCCCCAGCGCTTTTCCACTGCTTTGGGAAGAAAGCCCTGGACCATACAGAATAACTCAGAGACACCTTCTTCCATTGGAAGAGAAATTCACAAATGTGTAAGCAATCATGTTACTGATATTTTAAAATACGAATATTTCCTGGGAAGTTGCTCCGTTCCAGGCACTGTATTTTAAAACTTTGCAGCATCAGCTAGTGTATTGCATACAAGAAAGCTCGGAATGAGTTCCTACCACCAGATCCTTTCCATGGAAATCAGTCCGAAGGAGTAACTTTATCATATGGAAAGCAGAAGAGAGTTTAAATGTCCAGAAGTGTTCAAACGATCGGCCACACTTCAAAACTGCTAGTTTCCCAGTAAACTTGACCCAAAGTTACACTGTATTAAATTTTCACTCACAAGGCTGATTGTCACTGGGGTAGCCCTCCTCATCTTAAAGAGTTTACACAAAGGGAGCCTTAAGTTTAGGGAAGCTCACCATCTGGGATGCCTGCTGTCCTGACAGAGGTCTCTGCCACGTGTGGCCTCTCCCCTCATCCTCATGCACGAACCGCCCCCTGTGTGGGCCCTGGTGTCCCCATGGTGAGTCTCCCTGTTCCCCAGTGACAGCACAGGATAGGGGGACCATGGACAATAAACTGGGGCAAGGCACCTGAGGGACGGTGATGAGCAGAAGGTAGCTTCCATTGCTTTGTCCAATGCTAACAATAGAGCGAATCTGTGGGAGTTCAGAGCTCAAGGAAACCAGAAGTGTTGTAATAAAAATGCTTCAATTTTCCAA
This sequence comes from Mustela nigripes, assembly GCF_022355385.1. Taxonomy (NCBI): domain Eukaryota; kingdom Metazoa; phylum Chordata; class Mammalia; order Carnivora; family Mustelidae; genus Mustela; species Mustela nigripes. Next base: position 148,963,257 of record NC_081561.1, on the reverse strand, counting down.
CAAGAAAGCTGATGGTGAAAGCGACAAAGTATGTTTCCAATGTTTGTGAATACCTCAGCAGAGGCAACATGAGCCCCATCAGAACTCCAGGACCCTCCACCCCAAATCCTTCACTGTAAGCTTGGAATGATGAGCAGCACATTCAAATTGGTCCTAACCCACCACTGGCCCCAGAAGTAATAGGTGACGAACAAAGAGGGAAACCAGTAGGTTCCAAGGGAAGACTTCACTTGTAGGACAACAAAAAGAAAATCAATATACTTATTTCTGTTTGGTTTTATGACCACCTGCAGCAGTGGGAACATATGACTCTGACATCAGACTGGAGATGAGGACATCTGCTCAGGACCAAGAAACCTATCTAAGATCACAGAAGTACCAAATCACCCACCCAGAACCCTGTTGGTGTCAGTCCACTGCCTAATTCCTGATCTTGGTCAGAATCCATGGACCCCACTTTTTATGAGAATCTGCACTTTTTTGCAGTTAAATTAGCATTCTTGTTACTAAGGTAAACTCCCAATGTGCAGCCATCTAGAAAGTTCTAGTCCAATTCTGGTCATTTCTCTGCTTCTGCTCCACAACCATCACTCAGAAATGACTGACTTAGATTCAGGGTTCAAGGACACCAAGCAAAGGTTTGATCATAAGTGTCCAAAGGATGTATTTCAGAAGCACGTTTTAAAATTTTTCAGAAGGTCTCATGGGTGGAATGTGGCAAATTGAATTTTCTTCTAATACAAAGGAGGACACTAATTTTATAATATTTTATTGTTTTGATGCCCTCAATTCTAATGCTGCACTCAGTATACACTCAATAGATCTCCCCTTCACTGCCAGCAGCTGGACCAATCTCTGGGCAGGTTTGGTTTCCTGTGTGGCCTTGGAGGCTGTTATGCATGTGTTGGAATATTCAGGGCTTTGAAGTAAAACACTGAGTCCAGTACCTTACCTTCAATATAAGCTGTTTGTGTATATAAGAAAAGCAAATCAAGATCTTAGCCTTAGGAAAATGCATTTTCAGCAAGAAAGCAAATATTTTATTACCATAGTTCCTTCTCTCGGTAAAAGGTAACCCAAACGCTGAAAATAGTCAAGTCCTACCAAGGCAAGCCTTCTATCAGCTTTCCTAATAGCACAGAGAGTTTAGAAGCCCCTGCTCAGGGGATAATGTGGGGGCGTCCGCTGCTTCCCCACCACTGTTTACTTCGAAGAGCAATTAAGTCTAAAGACGGAAAGAAGAAACGTAGGACACGGGCAAGCAGTCTCTGGTGGACACAAACCAGAGACCCGGAGACGTGCGTCCTCCTCCCAGTCCTGGGGGCACCACAGCCTCCATGCTCGGGCCCCAGGCCAGCCCCCCAGCCAGGGGAGCACCTCCTGCCTCTGGACGCAGGGCTGTCCCTATCCCGACTGCTGTCATAAGGGGCACACCTCTGCCCACTCCCCTGACCTTCCACGCAGCTCCCCCGTCGCCACTGTTGTGGGTTGTCTCACACAGGCGTGTTGGTTCCGGACATGCAGCCGTGAATGTAAATGTGAGCGCAAGGAGCAGAGTCTCTGCCACTAGGACTGCGTTAAGACAGGGAATTCGGATGGTCCCAGGCAGTGCGAGCATCCTTGTCCGAGAATGCCACGTGGAGACACTGGCATGCACAGAGGACCCCGTGACAGCCGAGGCAGGGTCGAGGGACGCGTGGGCAAGCCCGGGGACCTCAGGACCACACAACCACAAGCCGCGGGAGGGAGCACAGCCCTGAGGCACCTCAGTCAGGCCCTCCCTCCTCCGGAGCGAGGAGAGGATAAGCTTGTGTTGTTGGAGCAGCCCGTTGGAGTGGCCTCCTGGGCTCCCAGGCGCAGCTGCTGCCCACGACGTCCGGTCCGCTCTGCTTCTCATCTCATGGTCACCCCACATCCCCCTCAGTCTTCAAGTTCTTACTTGCTGGCTTACTGGCGGCTTATCCCTGACCCCTCCACAGTCTGGAGGCCTCATATGTGCCTGTGGACGGGTGTCCGGGGCTGGCAGAGCCACCTTTTGCCTCCCATCACCACTGTCCCTTTCAGGGGTGCCGGGACTGTGGCTCCTACATGAGCAGGACGATGACAACTTACAGGGCCATGGGGTCTCTTTGAATTTAAAGTTCATGGCAGATGTGGTAGCCCCGTGGATGTCCATGGGCCTCGCCTCCCCCAGCCACACCTGCCCCCCTCGCCGTAGCAGGTCGAGCGTGTCGGAGAGGACCTGGTTCCCACCACCCTCTGTGGACCTGACTTCCCCTCCTGCCGACCTCAGCTCCAGCCGCCCAGCTTGACGGTGTGGCCCCGACCCCCGGCGTCGCACCACGCGGCTTCTGATCCTCTCACAGGTTTTAACTGTACTTTTCCCGTTTGCTTCATCCGTGACCTGAACCTTGGTGACCCAGACGAGAGTTTTAAAGAGAGTGGGTGCCCCGTGGGACCCGCTTCTCTCTCTCTCTGTTCTTACACAAGGTTGAGAAATACCAGCGACCGACAGGAACAGATGGGATGCTCTGAGGTCCTGGTTTCTCAGAAGGACCGCTCCCAAACCCACTGTGTTTCTAGCAGCCTCGGGCTTCGATTCTTGCTGTGCACCTGCAGCGGGTCCCAGAGCTGGAAGACAGACGCAGGCGGGAGGGAGCAGGGCTGCCTCGTGTGCGCGCGGTGAGTGGTCCCCCTCGGTACCTGCTCTCTGTGCCCTTCCTGCCTCGGCTGAGGGGGGTGGTCCGCTGTCCTCACGGGGTCTCACCAGCAGCCCCCAGCAGTGTCCCTCTACTGTGTCATCTCATTGTACACACTCTTACTTATTCCAAGCTCACCTCTGACTCCTGAGTTATTTCATTGAGGGGAGTGGTTCTGGGGAAGAGTTGGGTTCCGGCCCAGCCCCAGTGCTTCAACCTGAAAATCCTCTCTCTGCATCTCAAGGTCGTCCTGTGCTCCTAGGACTGAAACCCAGCAGTGAGGAGGACCGTGAGCGGTCAGCAGCGAGCCTGACGCGCCGAATGTCCGGGAAGTCTTACGTGGGTGGATGGGTTCTCCCGGGCGCAGCAGGAAGGGCCGACACCTGCACAAGGTGAACCACTGTCGGAATAGAACCGGCCACAAACAAACTTGTGTCTGTCCAGATTTAAAGAGTGAATGGTTACATGAGACCTGGAATTTCTTGTGGATTGGGAGCTCTGGGCCGAGTGGCAGGAAGGCTCTCCCGCAATGGGGGTGTTTCTCCCAGTCCTTGCTGTACCCGGGGTTCCTCATTCTCCGCACTCTAAAACATGTTTCCCTTAAAAAAGAAAGACACAGAGATCCCTTACAGGAAATTTAGAAATGCAAATTTAAAGAAAGAGACGCTTTAAAAAACACTCACAATTAAATCAACTACATTTTGGTGTGTTTCTTTCCAGATACTTTTATCTCTGTGCATGTTTCTACCAAGAAAGACAGATATACTGTCTGTGTTGTTTAAAACTCAGAGTCAAGTATGTGCATTTTGGCACATCCTTTGGCTACTTTTTTAGGGGATGATTGTTTTTATAAACTAACATTCATTCTGAATGTCAATGTCCCCATTTTCCACCCTCACAGACATGGTTTTGGTTCGGTGCAGCGACGGCGATTACCCCGGAACACTGTGCGTTCTTTGACCCAGAGGCCACTTCTCCCACTGTCTCCAGCGACAGTCCTGTCTTGGAAGAGTGACCATTCAACGTCAGACATGAAAGACACTCGGCAAACCAAAGAAAGCATCTTTCGCTCTGTACAGGCACATAAAATATTTAGGTTTTAGAATTTGAGGAAATTTTATAATTTAAGATAAATGACCATGTGGCTAAAGCAGAGAGAAAACACTCATCCAGAACCTGCCTGAGCTCTCCAGGCATACGTGTGCCTACGACACCCACACCCAGACGTGGGGCCGCCTCCCTCCGCGTCCACGGGAGACGGAGCACACTGCATCCGGGGACAGCAGTGGCACAGAGTAACCCTTCCTTCAGTGTCCTAAGTCTCTGTTCTGCAGCTCCTTAGAAGAGCGCTAGCCCAGGTACGGGACTTCTGTTTCTGCTTCATTTTCTGCTGGGTTTAGTTATTTCACACTCATGCTTTTAAAGACCTACCTCTGAAAATTGTTTTGTGATTTTTTTTTAAAGTATAAGTTGCATTTTTTGAAATACTAGACCGAGTCAAATTGCTCTGTATGCCCATCTTGACAAAGCGGCGTGAGCAAAATTTCTCCCAATTGTAAATGAAAACCATTCTCCTGATTTCTGCTGAATTAATTACTCATCACCTACTTAACAATTAGTGGGAGTTTTGGAAAAGTCAAAATCAGTACACAAACGAATCAGGAGAATACCGGTTTTTTCTATTTTTTACTAAGTCTGTTTCATATTGTTCACGGAAAAAATCCCGTGCTGAAGCTTGAGAAAGCAGACATGCCTGTGGTACTTATAAAAGCCTGTCTGGTGTTTCCAGTAATTCCATCGGTGTGGGCATCGGTCAGGAAAGGCATCCTGCAGGGAGAGAGCTCTTCCCAGCGCAGCCGCGCCCGAGGGAGGCATCTCAGCTTCAGGGAAGGGGACGTTTTCAGGGCAGGAGGAGGATGCTCTCCAGATTCCCTTTGCAGCGAGGATGCGCTTTGTCTGTGCACACACGCTCGTGCGAGCGGGCAGAGTACGATCTGGACAGCGTGGGGCCCAGCTCTGCGCACCATCCCTGCCACCTGGAGGCCAGCCTAGCCGGAGGGAGCAGGGGCAGCTCTGTTTTCTGCTTCGAGCAGGCTCTCCCGCCGACCCTCCTTTCTGGTCCTCCTTCGGTGGATCCCGGAGCCTGCCTGGGCCTTCCAGCACACTCTCCCGCTGGTAGGTCGGCCTCAGCATTTGTCCAGTCCTCGGGCTGCTGGTGAAGGCGTCTTCTCCTGCGGAGTATCTTCAGAGACATCCTGGAGGGCGTCGGAGGGGGGGGGGGCGGTGCTGGTGGAAGGGGGCGTCTGGACCGGGTAGGGGCTCTGCCCACCAGGCACTGTGTGAGGTCCACGTTCATGGTCTGTAAGCAAAAGTAAGACAAAAGAATGAAGGCCACATAGATCAGCTCGATCCGGCTTCCCCACAAGCATGGAGAATGAGGCCGAGGAGACACACAGGAGCCCAGTGGAAAGCCCGTAACGGGGTGAGCAGACATCGGGAAGACACGATGCCACAGGAGAAAGAGCTCTCACCCACAGAACACGGCTGCTCGCTCCCTGCAGGCTTGGAAAGGCATCTAGCCATCTGCCAGGACGCAGACTGTGAACTCAGCTATTTTACCAGAGATGTTGAAATTAGGGAAAGCCAAGTCTGTTTGAACTCAGTACAAAAATAGCATTGGACTGTTTGCAGATTTCTCCAGCAGATTAATTATGGTCTTTGCAGTCAGGTGAATGCCCTATTTTTTTTTTTTTTGTTTTGTTTTTGGACTGCTACTTCCAGACAAAATTTTCCTCTCCTTCAAAAAGCCATAATTATGTCAAGAAATCCTCAATAAATCATCCTCATGTAATTTCACTGTGGTAGCTGAAGGTTTGGAGCTTTCAGTGGCCAGTAGAATGTGAAGGTGCCATTTTGAGCTACACTTTTTCTGAGAGTAAATCTGGACATTTTAGAAGCTTCAGGGATTAACGAACAGAACAATGATGCTTAATTTCAGGCGAGCAGTGGCTCCGGTGGGGAGTAGCCAGAGTAGCCGACCGCTAATGCTGTGGAAAACACGGACTTCAGGCCATAGAGAAAAGTCGACAAAGCAACAATTCTACAACAATTCTCCCCTTACTCCTCATACATATACTTTACTTCAATGAGAAAATACCAACACACTTGTGACCCTGAGCTGGAACCAACCAAGTTCAATTCCTCGTACACATCATTTCCACACCACTTGTTTCTGATAAGGATAATTGTCTCACGTGATCAGACCACAGATGTCCTGTGGCGAGGACACAGAGCCTCGCTGGGTGCGCACTCTGGGAGCTGTCGTGCAGGTTCGGAGACTTTCCAGGATTGCTCATACAATCGATTCTTGAGCCAGGAATCGGAGGCCACCAGAATCACCACCACAGCAGCCGTGCAGAACCGGTGAAATTCTGCCAGATGGCTGGTAACGGGGGAGGACACGTAGACCCATGCATCAAATTTTAAGGTGTTTTCTTTGGCAGATAGAGTGCAGACAGCCTGATGGGGTCTCCATGGGCCTCTGGCCATGAGCAAGATAGATGCCCGTCTATGAGCCTAGGCAGGCACTGAAACATTAGCAGTCATATGTTAAGAGCCCTGGACACTTTAAAAAAACCGACCAGGAGGGAGGAAACATGCATAAGTACATAAGCCGAGTGGCCCCGAACTGAACATTTACAGTGGGAAGTAGGAACAGAGAAAAGTAAACTAACTACACACACACACATTTTTCTCAGTGATATTTGTTCTACATCAAAATGCCATAGAATGACCGCCTGGGTGGCTCAGTTGGTTAAGCAGCTGCCTTCGGCTCAGGTCATGATCCCAGCGTCCTGGGATCGAGTCCCACATCGGGCTCCTTGCTCAGCAGGGAGCCTGCTTCTCCCTCTGCCTCTGCCTGCCATTCTGTCTGTGCTCGCTCTCTCTCCCTCTCTCTCTCTGATAAATAAATAAAATCTTAAAAAAAAATGCCATAGAATGACTGAGTCACGAGGATGAAGACAGTGCGGGGAACATAGTCGATGGTGTCGTACCGGCGTGTGCGGGCGCCGACGGACGCCACACTTGGGGTGAGCGCAGCACAACCTGGAAACGGGCCGGATCACAATGCCGTGCACCTGAAACTAGTGACCGTCGTGTGTCAACTACTCTCAGATACAAAAAAATAAGTGTCGTGAAAAGACCCGGTCTGTTAACAAGAAGTAGTTATTGCTGACAACGGCTCTCTGTAACTTGAAAATAAACACTGGGGCAAAGGAGTAATGGACCCAATACTGCAGAACAAGAACTTAAGGAACATGATGGTGTCGCCTGAGGAGAAACCACGTCCTGAGCACCACAAACATGGGGGCTTTGGGACCGCGAGGAGAAGCCGCAGACAGAGTAGAGCCTCAGCCAGGCCCAGCATCATCGACCCTCTCACCACTGCTGGTCCCGTTGAAGGCCACATTTCCCCAAAAGATTAAAGAACATATCTGTTTTAACTAGGCTGAACCATTTGAATTTGCCAAAATGCACTTGCTGTTGACTTGACCTGCAGAAAACAAAGCATATCCATTTCGTTCACCACCATATTAGTCACTGTTATTCATGATTTTTCTACTACTTGAAGAAGAGCCAGACCCACCCCACCGTCTCAGTCTCCGCCATGGGCAACAGAACGGGTGCTTCTAGGAAGCACAAATGGGCTCTCGCGTCCAGCGGTCCTCGATTAGGCTTCACTCCCTCAGTGTGCTTGGCAGGGCAGTTAGAGCCGGCGAGCCTGCAGAATGGGGATGGTGACGCCGACTTCGGGGGCCGACGGAGGAAAAAACCCAGCGAAGAACAAAGACGCAGCTCATGCTATCCGATGCATGCTCAGATGTTGAGTTCCACATTCCCCGTTCTGGCAGCTGCCCCTCCTCCCGCCACACGCAGCCCTCAGCCTGCCATTGCCCGTCCGCTTGGCAGCGATTCCTCCTGCTGTTGGGAGAACCACAGCTGGTCGCCGCCCACCTTGGCCTCCAAGGCTTGGCTCTTCCCTCTCTGGCTTGAGGAGTTTGGACCAGACTCATGGAAAACGACCTCTAAGTGGAAACAGCGAGCCAGCTCCTCGGAGCCCAGAGAGGCCGGCTTCGGGGGCCTCGGTGTCGGGGGGTAGCTGTCCTCCGGAGCAGGTGAGGCAGGATGGCGGGGCCCAGCAGCCAGACCGCGCGTCCGGAGAGATTTTCCAGCAATCCCAGTGGAGCACGGGGCCTTTCTCACTTCGTGTCTGCTGGTCTTGACCAGCTCCCGCTCACCGCCGGTAACCTTTTGATCCTGAGTGAGAATGAGCTTTTTCAGTCAATCTAAAAACGTTAGAATGAAGAAATAATCCACCGAAAGTGTTATGTGTTGAAAGAGGCATGTTTTGAAACAAGCTGCATTTTCTGATTTTTATCTTTCACCAAGTCTGTGGACAAGATTATTTTTGAAACGTTCCTTTCAGTAAGCCTGGCATGTCATTTTATAACACGGACATTTTTCCTTTATTTATTCAAGCTGAGGATTCAAGTATTATTAAAAGCAGGAGAGAGGTTACTGCCTGCGTGCCTAGCAAGACTTGGTTTTCAACATGGTGCTTGAAGACCTAGTCCTGAAATATTTTGGATAAAAGCACTCCACCTACCCACTGGCTACTTTGTGTGGCTGATGTGGATTAAAGTCAGCACCTCGCCTTCGGTGCTGATGGCCGGTACCCGCATAACGCGGCAGCTTCCCCGGGGTCACGCTGTCTTCAGCTGTCCAGAGACCCCCAGCCAGAGGCTCACAAGCTTGCAGACTTCCAAATTATCAAATCAAAGTTGAAAAGCATGGGGAGGGGGAGAGGAACCAGGAAAAGTAAAATAAAATAAACTGAAGGCAAATTCTATCTGTGAAAATGAAAATGGATTCTGAGGGCTCAAGCAATACAATCTTGGGGCAACACAACAAAAAAGATAAACAGGTCCCTACAGCGTATGAGTGTCATTGACTAGAAGTTTGTGCCTCTCGCGCACTTCCTTCCAATTCCCCTTCCCCCTGTCCCCACCCCTAGTTTGTAACTACAAACCTGGTCACTTTTTCTCTGACTCTGGAGGGTGTAATGGTTTGTTTTCACTGTATTCCACATATAAGGGAGATCCTATGGTATTTGTCTTTCTTGACTGACCTGTTTCACTGAGGACGATGCCGTCTAAGTCCGTGCCAGGTTTCTGTGGCTGAACAATGTTCCCTCGTACACACCCACCCTCCTTTTTCCTACTCGTCCAAGGGCGGACCCTTGGGGTGTTCCCGTGTTGTGGCTATTGTAGATAGCGCTGCAGTGAACGTGGGGGTGCGGATAGCCTCCGAGCTAGTCTTATTTCCCTTGGATTTATTCCCAGGAATGGGATTTCTGCGTTGCAGGGTATTTCCACGTTCGGTTTTTTAAGGACCGCCGCATGCATGTTTTCCAGACCGGCCGCTGCGCGAGCTGCGTTCCCCATGGACAGTGCGGGAGACGCGCCTCCTCTGCTCTCTGCGCAGCCCTCGCCCCTGGCGACTGGACGCCAGGTCTCTGGGGGAAAGGTAACCTCAGGGGGTTACTAATCAATATTTGAAGATAAAGTTGACGACCAGTCAGATGAGGAGCAACCCCTGCTTCCGCTGAGGATGCCTCAGTAGAAAATTCCTTCTCTCGGGTCTGCCCATTACACATCCACGGCCCATCCAGAAGGACGCGGGGCTCAGTGGCAGCCTGTGACCTATCCCCCCCCCCCCCCCCAAAAAAAAAACGTTTTAGATCAAATATTGACAGATTAAATCAAATCTTAGAAGCGTGCCTTTGGAGGAGTATGTAACGTGACATAATACTATTAATCACCTAGACTTAACTGATATTTATAGAATGTTCTAGCCAAAACCTGCAGGAGGGCTACTCTTTTCTCTTGTACATGAAACACCGGGAACTATGGCTGTATTCTAGGACAGACAAAAAATCCTGAAACATTAAAAATGCTAAAATTATACAGAGTACATTCTCTCACCATAATTAAAAATCAATCATGGAAAGATATCTGAAAAACCCCTAAATATTTGTAAATAATCCAACATACTTTTTTTTTTTTAGATTTTTATTTATTTATTTGACAGAGAGAGATCACAAGTAGGCAGAGAGAGGAGGAAGCAGGCTTCCTGCTGAGCAGAGAGCTCAATGCGGGACTCGATCCCAGGACCCTGAGATCATGACCTGAGCCAAAGGCAGCGGCTTAACCCACTGAGCCACCCAGGCGCCCCCAACATACTTTTAAATAACCCATGAAATAGTCAAAGAAACTATAAGAGAAAAGTGTGAGATCATATTTTCAAGTAAATGAAACAAACACACAAAATTTACAGAAGATACAAAATAACACACAAGAATTGTGAGATACCATCAAGGGAATGCTTAGAAGGAAATGTAAAACTTGAAATGATTATAATAAAATCAATGCTTTCCTCAATAAATGAGAAAAGAGTAAATAAGGTAAACTCAAAAAAAAATAGAATGAGGAAAAATAAAAGGAAAAGTCAGAAATCAATCAGTAAAAAAGAGACAAACAGCAGAGAAAACAATGAACCCAAAATTGGATCCCTAAAAAGATCAATGAACTCTATGAAGCTCTAGCTAGGCCACAGAGAGAAAAAAATGAGAGAAGATACTATTTACTAACAAGAATAGTGAGAAAACACTTCTAATATCTTGCAGATACTCAAAGGCATTTTATGTACAGCTTTCCACCAACAAACAGGATAAATTAGTAAGATGGACATATTCCTTGAAAGCCACAAATACCAGGACTAGCTTAGCCAGAAGCAGAAAGCTGCAAAATCTTTCATACAACTTAAAAAAAAAAAGACTGAAAACTTTCCAACAAAAAGTCCATATCCTAGCTCTGGGAAAAGATTGAATAAATCTGTTTTTATGTATAAATGTCCTGATCATGCACATAGAAAATCCTGAAAACTCTACAAAACAGCTTCTAGAATTTATATATGACACGTTTGTTTAGCAAGGACACAGCACCCAATGCAGAGAGGCGAAGGTCAACTATGTTTCTGTATTTCTACATACTACCATCAACAACGGAATTTGAAATTGAAGCACTGTTTACAACAGGATAAAAATGACATATTTAGGAATAACCTTAAAATATGAACAAGATCTATAGATTGGAAAGTAGAAGGAACAGCTCAGAGAAATTCCAGTCACCCCGGATGGATGGAGAGACGTGTGCTGTTTGCACATCAAAAAACAATATTGTGGGAGTGCTAACGCTGTTCAGTTTGCCATACAGACAAAGCAAGCGGAGTAAAAATTCCAAAAAAGCTTTCTATTTAGAAAACAGCAAGTTGATTTTAAAATTCAGATGGAAATACGAACAACCTAAAAAGTCCAACAACCTTAACAGAAAATGAACCTGTGTGTCCTGTACCACCTGGTTTCAGAGCTTCTACAAGGACATCAAGTCAGGAGCGTGGCATCTCAGAGACAGAGCAGACAGGATCCACAAGTGGAACTATGCACGACATGGTCACTTGGTTTCTGGTCAGTGTGGCAGTATGAGCGATAAGGGACATGTAATCTTTCACAAGGTCCTGAGACACTTGATAGAAGCACAAGGGAAGGGGTGCCTGGCTGGCATAGTCGGTGGAGTGTGCAACTCGATCTTGGGGTCCTGAGTTCATGCTCCATGTTGGGTGTTGAGATTACTTAAATAAATATTTTTAAAAAGAAAAGAAACATAAGGTGGATCAACCTAATTCATACTGTATACAAAAATGGATAAAAAAATGGGCTCTAGACCACAGCATAATAGCCACAGCTGTGAAATGTTGGAAGGGAGTCACAGGAGAAAGTACTTGAAACTTGGTGGTTATTCCTTCTATAGGAAACAAAAAGCATGTATAGTGGAGAAAAATTTAATACTGTGGACTTTATCAAATAAATGGTCATGATCTTAAAAAGTATAAAAGAAGAAAACCCAAGCCACATACTTGGGGAGAATATAATACACACACGTATCAGGAGAATAATGTGAACACTTACAAGTCAATAATGGGATAAACAAAGCAATTAAAAACACAAAATATTCAAAAAAAATCTTTCAAATAAGATAAACTGCCAAGAAGCACATGAAGAAATGTGTGATTAACATCTACAGTCAAAATGAATGAATGTTGGAGCCACAGTGATCACAGCAGCCATGTTGGAATATGCTCATCTTAAATTGTGAAGACCAGGTATCTTTCCAGAATGCTCTCAGTAAACATAGGTGTGGCCAAGTGTTGATGAAGAAAGAATAAGAGAAAGTGAAGTAGAAACTAGGATCCACTGCTCCCACGAGCAGCCCCAGCTCCCTTCTGCAGGCTGCTGTCTCACCTTCCATGCCGGGTGACAGCACTGGTTCTCAAATCCCTGTTTTATCCGAGGCATCCCATGGTCACTGGGGACACAGCAACGTCATCTCACGGGATGCCATCTACTTGCACTTTCTAGGATCAAACCTCATCTCCAGGCTGGCAAGGGTGCTAATTATAGTTAAATGTAGTGAACGGGAAGCCAACAGGATCCTGACAAATCTCTGTGTTCATTTATCTTGTTCAGAAGGAATTTCTTGGAACCGACATACCTTCTAGCTGTTGGGGGTTTGAGGAAAAACACACCATCACTTTTCTTCTGACATATGAATGCAGAAGATGGTCCAGGGAACTGGCCAACTGTCCAGGAAGCTGTCAAACACATTACAAGAAATGAGTTAAACATTAAAAAATATGTTGATAGGAATAGAACATTCCTTTTACTCTGTATTAAAATTTAATCTTAGTCACAGATTTCTCATGGCCTTGAGAGTTGCCTTTGGGAAGGCATGATTTTCATGTTGAGTGTCTTGGCTAAGAATTTTTATACTCAGTTAGGGACTTGAGGTCATGCACTTCTCTTACTCACAAGTAGTATTTCAATTCATGATCTAGAAGATTACAACTGCATAAACTTGGTAAAGCAAAGCCAACTGAAAACAAGCAATTACCGAAAATAGTATCTGTTCTCTTAACTAGCAAATCTTACATTAAAATGAGCACAGTGCCTTCAGACAACTGGCGGGTGGGTAACTGAGGTTGCGGGACACCCCCTGGGAATCTCCAGAAACAGCCTGGAAGTCAGTCACGGCTTTGACACTGCGATAATTTGCTAACAAAGAGTACACAATCTGAATACTTGCTTCATGCATCCCTAATTGAATAAAATTGTCGTTAGTAGAGCACTGTGGATGTACTGTAAAATCCTCATGGTAGTGAAATTCTGCTCACCTTACCTTGTCTCTCATGCCTCTGGAAGTGATGCTGTTTAGTTTGACACATATTACAGCCTCTACCAGGCATTATGATGTTACTTTAAAGAATCAGTTAACTGCAGAACACTCATGAAAGAAATTGAAGACACAAAAAGATGAAGAAACATTTCATGCTCATAGATTGAAAGATTAAACATTGTTAAAATGTCTGTACTGCCCAGAGCAATCTATACTTTCAACACCATCCTAATCAAAATTCTTCTAGCATTTTTCAAATTCCTGGAACAAACAATCCTAAAATTTGTATGGAACCAGAAGAGACACTGAATCACTAAGGAAATGTTGAAAAAGAAAAAAGCTAGGGGCATCATGTTGCCTGACTTCAAGCTTTATTACAAAGATGTGATCACCAAGACAGCATGGTACTGGCACAAAAAACAGACACACAGACCAGTGTAACAGAGGAGAAAACCCAGTATGGACTTTCAACATTATGGCCAAATAATCTTCGACAAAGCAGTGTAAAAAAGAATCTCTTCAATAAATGGTGCTGGGAAAATTGGACAACAATGTGTAGAAGAATGGAACTCGACCATTCTCTTAGACCACACACAAAGATAAACTCAAAATGGATGAAAGACCTCAATGTGAGGCAAGAATCCATCAGAATCCTAGAGGAGAACATAGGCAGTAATCTCTTCGACATTGACCACAACAACTTCTTTCAAGACACGTCTCCCAAGGCAAAGGAAACAAAAACAAAAAATGAACTTTTGGGACTTCATCAAGATCAAAAGAAGGGCCACCTGTACCCCAATTTTTATAGCAGCAATGGCCACGGTCACCAAACTGTGGAAAGAACCAAGATGCCCTTCAAGGGACGAATGAATAAGGAAGCTGTGGTCCATGTACACTATGGAGTATGATGCCTCCATCAGAAAGGACGAATACCCAACTTTTGTGGCAGCATGGATGGGACTTATTTGTGGAGCATAACAAATAGCATGGAGGACAAGTGGAGTTAGAGAGGAGAAGGGAGTTGAGGGAAATTGGAAGGGGAGGTGAACCATGAGAGACTATGGACTCTGAAAAACAATCTGAGGATTTTGAAGGGGCGGGGGTGGGAGGTTGGGGAAACCAGGTGGTGGGTATTAGAGAGGGCACGGATTGCATGGAGCACTGGGTGTGGTGTAAAAACAATGAATATTGTTACACTGAAAAGAAATAAAAAATTTAAAAAAAGAGTATTTTAAAAAGAACACATTAAGAAAAAAATCACTTAAAAGTTTTCCAGTAATTTTACTCTATATACATTAATTCTAATCATTTAACCCTGAAAACAATCTTTACTTGTACAATGTAAAAATATATTTGACAGTGACTAGAAAAATTCCATTACTGTAAAGCTACAAACAAATTTATGCTCCTAAGAGCAAAGATAATAAAGCAAAAATAATAATTATAGCAGTGATAAGCACCAAGATGAATTTATTTTGCATTTAGGGCCTGATTGGTTGTATTTAAACATAACCTCTGCAACACCTTATTTGGCAAAAAATAAATAAACAAATAAATAAAGGTGGGGGGAGATAAAAAGTATACATACAGAGGTCTGGAAACAGTGAAGAATGCCCACTTTAAAAATAAAAGAGTAAGGGGCGCCTGGGTGGCTCAGTGGGTTAAAGCCTCTGCTTTCGGCTCAGATCATGGTCCCGGGATCCTGGGATCGAGCCCCACATCGGGCTCTCTGCTCTGCGGGGAGCCTGCTTCCTTCTCTCTCTCTGCCTGCCTCTCTGCCTACTTGCGATCTCTGTCAAATAAATAAATAAAATATTTAAAAAATAAATAAATAAAAAAAAATAAAAGAGTAAAATCATACTTTTTAAATTAATGTGACATTTACAAAAAAAAACTAATGATGAATTTTATGGTGACTAACGTAACACAATAAATAAATAAATAAATAAATAAACAAACAAATAAATAAGTATTTTAAAAAGCCGATTCTTTGAAAAAAATAATAAAATCTATAATTCTGTCACCAGATTAAGAAAAAAAGAAGACCAAATTACTAATATCAGAATTGAAAGAGGAGTCATTACTATAGACTCCATGGACTTTAAAAGGATAATCAAGCAATACTATTAAAAAACTTTATGTATACACATTTGATAGCCCTGATGAATTGGAATAATTCCTTGAAAGATGCAATTGGTCAAAACTCACATATAAAAAAAAGAAAAAAAAAGAATTAGGCAATTGTGAATAAGCCTATGTCTATTAAATAATTTGAACCAATACCATCTTTCAAAACAGATATAACCAGGCCCATATGGGTTCACTGGTTAATTCTACCAAATATTTAAAGAAGAAATTAAATGAATTCTTTACAATTGCTTTCAAGGAAAGAAGCAGAGAGAATACCTTTTAACTCATATTATGAGGCCACTAATACCCCACTACCAAATCCAGATAAAGATATCACAATAAAAAGTACCATAAGTCAATATCTCTCATGAATGCAGATACCAAATGTTCTTAACAAGATATCAGCAAATTGAATACAACTATATATAAAAAGATATACATCATGACCAAGTAGGATATATTTCAGGTCTGCAAGACTGATTCAATATCCAAAAATCAATTAACGTATCTATCACATCAACAAGTTTAAAAAGATAAATCACATGATCATATTTATAGATGTGCAAAAAGCATCTGACAAAACCCAACACCATACATGATAGAAAATCTCAATAAACAAGGAATAAAAGGGAATTTTCCCAACTCAACAAAGTCTATTTACAAAAGAATCCTATAGCTAACATCATACTTAATGTTGGGAAACTCAGTTTTCCACTAAGATCAAGAGCAAGAAAAGGATGTCCCCACCTTCTACAGCTTTTCAATATCATACTAAAAATCTGAGCTAATGCAATAAGATAAGAAAAAGCTATGAAATGTATACATATTAGTATCAAAGAAGTAAAACTATCTTTGTTCACAGATGAACTTATCATCTTGGAGAAAATCCAAAGGATTGACCAATAAAACTCCCGAAACTAATAAGCAATTACACAAGATTGCATGGTATGAGATTAAAATACAAAAATCAATCAATTTCCTAAATACTAGTGATAAACAAGTGAAATTTAAATTAAGATGTGATACCACTAACTTTAGCATCCCCCCAAATTATATACCTAATTATAAATCTAACAAATTATGTATAAGTTCTCTATGAGGACAACTACAAAACTCTGATGAATGAAATCAAAGAACTAAATAAATGGACAGTTGTTCCATGTCATGGTCAAGAGGACTCAATATTGATCTATAGATTCAGTACAATCTTAATTAAAATCTCAATAAGTTATTTTGTGGATTTTGACAAACTAATTCTAATGGTAATATGGTTAGGAAAAGACCCAGAATAACCAACTTGATCAATATTGAATGAGAAGAGCAAAGTTGGAGGACTCATGCTACTTGACTACTTATGGTAGTTGAGGCAGTGTGATATTGGCATAAGAACAGACAAATAGATCAATTAAATGGAATAAAGAGCCCAGAAAGAGACCCACATAAATATCATCAACTCATCTTTAACAAAGGAAATCAATGGAGCAAATTCAGTGCTTTTAACAAATGGTGTTGGAATAACTGGACATTAACATGTAAAGAAATGAATCTTGACACAGACCGTATACCACTAGCAAAAATATATCTCAAAATGGATCACAGACCTAAATGTAATATGTGAAACTCTTGAAGGATAACATAAGAGAAAATCAAGTTGTCCTGCGGTTTAGTGACACCCTTAATTCAGTGCTAATATCAAAGGCAAAATCCATTAAGAAAGAATTGATAAGTTGATCTTCACTAAAAATAGAAATGTCTGCTCTGTGAAAGATGCCACTGGGAGAATGAAAAGACAAATAATAGTCTAGAAGAGACTATTTTCAAAAGACACATGTGATAAAAGACTGTTATCCAAATTATATAAAGGACTCTGTTTTTCCTTATTATTGAGTTTTTTGTTTGTTTGTTTGTTTTAATTTCTTTTTGGTGTACCAGAATTCATTGTTTATGCACCACACCCAGTGCTCCATGCAATACGTGCCCTCCTTAATGTCTACCACTAGGCTCACCCAATTATTGAGTATTAAGAGTTCTTTTTTATTTTAATGTTATGTTGTTACCATACAGTACACCAATTGTTTTTGATGTAGTGTACCATGATTCATTGTGTATAACACCCAGGGCTCTGTGCAGTACTCTTAAACTCAACAACATAAAAAGAACAAACAACCCAGTTAAAAAATGAGCCAACAACCTTAACAGACAGCTCACCAAAGAAGATATACAGATGGCAAATAAGAATATGAATAGAGTTTCTACCTCATCTGTCATCAGGTAAATGCAAAAAGAACAGGAAAGTACTCTTACCACACACCTAGTTGTGACTAAACCCCAGAACCCTGACAGCACCATGTACTGGTGAGGATGTGAAACAGCAGGAACTCCCACTCATCGCTGGTGGCCATTCCAAACGGTGTGACCATGTCAAAGACAGGCAGGCAGTCTCTTACAAAACTGAACATAATCTAACCATATGATACAGCAATTGTGTACCTTGGCCTTTACCTAAAGGACCTGAAACCCTATGTCCACACAAAAAATCTGCACATGAATGTCTGTTATAACTTTATTCATAACTCCCAAAACTTGAAAGCACCCAAGATGTCCTTCAGTAGGTGTTGGATAGATAAATAAATTTGCTACATCCAGACAATGATTTTATTTATTTGGGTCCTTTCTCTTTTCTTTTTGATAAGTCT